>NC_089205.1:5257631-5557631 GCF_963930695.1 Labrus bergylta
TAATTCAACTCATCAAGTTGCACAAGTGGAAGTGAACACTATGATAAATTGAGACATAATATTAGCTGTGAAGATACACTGTTTGCCTCTAGCTCTCCATCTAGAGATGAAATGTAAATCTTTTCTTAGACTTTTAAAAAAGACACTTTTTTCAGACATTTCTATGTGCTGCTGTAGAAGCCCTGAAGCAGAAATCCAACTCAGAAACCTTCAAACATGCAGCACACACACAGAGCAACTCTCTGCACCCACTCAGCTGCTACACATATGAATTTCAAATGACAGTTATATCATGTTATGCTACACACACACACACACACACACACACACACACACACACACACACACACACACACACACACACACACACACACACACACACACACACACACACACACACACACACACACACACACACACACACACACACACACACACACACAGTCTTTTGTGTGTGTAATCTTTGACATGAAAGCTGTCTTTCTCCTGCCTGTCATGTTTCTGCTGCAGTGTGTTCAGCCCTGAATGTCTATTAAGCATAAATCTGCCTCCCACAGAGTTCGGCCTCTGACACAAACATGTTAACACACATGCCTGAGCAGGCACACACTGCACGCTACAGTATGCATGCTAACTGTATTTGTATATGATTGTAGTCTTCCTTCAGTATCTCACCAGTATCCTATAGCCTTTTCACACTTACAAACAAACTCCTTACAAATTTCCTGAAATGTTTGGGGTGGACTGAATGTTTGAAGGCAATTTTTTACCCCTGACTTTATGCAGATGTTTTGCTGCCAGCCCCAAAGTAAAATTTCTGCAAGAATTCGGGTGAGCCAATGTGTGAATGCAGATGAAAATGTTCAGGAAAATTCCCTATAAGCAAGCAGGAGAGTTGATGATGTTTATGTCCTGCGACCACTTTGTGATCAATTTGAGCTTGCATTTAATGAAACTGCTTCTTTATGTTTTCTGCTCGTCAAAATAAAACAAGCTAATGAGACTAATTAGCTGAACATTTGACCTCTACGTCTTTAAAGCAGGCTTAAGGGGAATTCACAGCACGTCCCTCAACAGTTGTTTTGAAAAAAATGGTTTCATCGAGGGTGCAGTCTGAACTTTCTGTTTTATGTCTTATGCTCCAAATCTGACACCTTTAAACTCCCTAGTCTGACATCCAGCCGCTAACCCATCCTTCTTCCTCTTCTTCCACCATTAATAGAAGAAAGACATGGAGGTGCTACGGGGCTACTTATCACTTCACCAGGCTGGAGAAAACCTCACCCTGAAGTGGACGCCGAACAAGCTCATCAACGGCACGCTGGGAGACTGTGACCTGGAGAAGAGGTAGACAAAACACGCTCCGATACATTTATAGACAATTTAAAAATTATCTCACGCTTTCCTGTGAGACAAAAAAGTTACTTAATAACTTGACACCCCGACGACGTAGAAACGTGGTAAAACTAGGATAAACATTAGAGATGCTTTTGAAAAAAGGTGAGAGGCTAGAACGCAAAAAGATTTTAAGACCGATGCAAAGCTGGCCAAACACTGAAGCTACAGTGTCCGCGAAGGAGGGGGCGGGGGGGAGCTCTCTTTGGACTGCAGTACCCATTTTAAGCGCTAGGTGTCAGAGTTATATATGGCCCCCCTGCCATTTACATCACATAAATGATGAAATAAAGGGTCCTCGAATCAAAAATACCAGACTATCCTCTTATAACTCTTCAAATTATTTGAAATGCAACCACGGCCCATGGAGCTTTATTCACACCACGTCTTCCTACCATCAGTATCTACTGGGATTACGCACTGACCGTCCCTCTGCGCCAGATAGTCTGCATCCACTGTCACCAACGACGTGAGTACGCTGCTACCAAGTACAAGTACATCCTTAAGTGGATCTATATGATGTTCTTATATCTTTCCTTTCTTTTCTTCTCATCTTATACCAGCTGATTGTGGAGGCACGCTTGTTCTGGTCAGTCAGGATGGGATCCAGCGGCCGCCCCTTCTTTTCCCCCCTGGTGGTCACCTCCTGGCCTTCCTCTCCTGTCTGGAAACCGGGCTTTTACCGCGGGGTCAGCTGGAGCCCCCCCTCTGGTCCCAGAAAGGAAAGGTAGGTCTCGGTTAGCTTGAGGATACGTTTGTACGTTTGGTGTCGATGCTGAAGGATCAATTTAGATGGAGGCCTCTAATGAAAATCCTTAACAGCTAAACTGAAACAAGAGCCATAAGTGTAGATTATGTGTGTTCAATGAGATTGTGAGCATCATTTTATTTTTAGTTAATAATAGGCATAAAATTGTGTTATATGACACTATACAATACAATAAGTCAGGAAAAAGCCTGTTCTGAACTCAAAGGTTAATGTGTGTTCTGCAGGGAAAAGTGTTTCCTAAACTGAGGAAGAGGAACAGCTGTGCTCGGCTCATCGACCAGGACAGGAACAGTGAGGAGGAGACAGCTGCCGACTACGTGTTTCGTATTGTTTACCCTGGATACCGATACGACGCCAGTGAGTAACACTTTTCCATTGCACATCGAAGTATCAGCATTTGGGCACAACAGAAATCGAATCTTCCAATCCATTCTGAAAGATACGTTTTGTATAACTGCTTGGATTTTGTCTTCCCTGAGGTGTTTTAAAAGTGTGCGTGAAGTCTGGTGTTTTTTCCCCCACAATTCCTCGGGCCTGCAGGGTGGCTCTGCTCTAACTGTGTTCTCTGTCGTCCCACTGGTGCACACAGTCACCATAAACTACCACCACACCACGGGCAGCCGCGCTCCGTCGCTGGACGACGACGAGGAAGAGGAAGATAGGCTCCATGCAATGATCTCAATGATCTGCTCGCGGAACCTCACAGACCCTAATGTCATGAAAGGTTTTTATCACCTTAACACACCCACCCTACCCACCCTACCCCAGCCACCCACAGCACCCACCCACCCTCTCCTGAGAACTCACCCTGGCTTCAGGCGTCCTCCCTGCCTCCCACTCTGTCGCCCCTCTTCTATCAGGCCCCTGATTGCACCCGTCCTCCCAACCCGTCCTCCCCAGCTTGGTCTGCCTGTGTGTGTGCTATCTGAGGCCGATCCCAACAGTGTGGAGCTTTGACGTTGACACAGGTTGATCAACACAGAACTGAAAAACAACCTTATATAAGTTGTTTTTTGGTGACATGATTATGCACTTCATATTTTCTTAATAGTCAAATGAAGAAATACTTACAAAAATAACACAAAACTAATCTATGAGTATATATAAGAGCATGAAATCTGAGACTCCAGTGGAACTTTACTGTAGATTAGATACTAAAAGTCTAATAGTCTCTGACAGATCTATAGGCTATTACCATTGTGGTCTATAAAGGGGAATCTCAAGTGAAGAAACCTGGGCTCTATTATGATGACTTATTAATGACTAACGGGTACAACAGGTTTTAGAATCACAGTAGATTGCTTCAGCCTGCAGCCAGAAAACATGTTTTAATGACTGGTTAACAAATATAACACCTTACTCCTGCATGACTTATTAGTAACCTTCTTTAAACATGTAACATGTTCTTCAGTCATGCAAACAACATTATTTTACATTGCACAATAGCATCTTTTCATTCCTTGGAATTGAAATTAATAAATTAGATTAAATAACTTTCTTTTAACAGCGTCTCAGCCATGTTTTTGAAACTAGCTGAGTATGGCAGCAACAGCGCTTTCTATTGGTCAACGAGAACATAACGTGATCACTGACACAGCGCTGTCTCATTGGTCAACGAGAAGCGCATTCCAGGCAGAAAGAGAGGGAGGAAGAGACTGCAGCAGGCATAGCTGACATACAGAACAAAATTAGTTCCTAATAGTTCATTAAGTAACATGTCTTTTTGTTTCAAAATATTCTAAGATGATTCCATATTTTAAAGAGCCCATATTATGCCCTTTTTGGGGTTCATATATTTAATCTATGTACCTACTAAAGTATGTTCACAATAGCTAAAGTTCTAAAAAAGTGTCTGTTCTCATGTACTGCCGCTCCATGCACCGGCTCGCTTCTGACTCTCTCTCTAAGAGCGCGGTCACACTGGCCATCCGTACCGTGCCCAAGCACGCTTCAACCCTAAATCCAGTTCGTTTGACCAGTGTGACCGCTCCGTAACGTGCTCAGGCACGGTACACTTCCTTGTCTTTGGCACACTTCAGAAGAGGTGTGCTTCGGCACAGTACACTTCATGCACAAGCACGCGGGTAAACAACACTGACAACCTTCATTATGGAGAAATCCAGAGTTTCATGTCTGTATCTGACACTAAAATGACACAATATAAGCCACAAAGTAGCTGTCATTGTTCTATGTGTTGTTCTCCGATGTGCGGCTGCGGACTCGCCTGTGGACTCGGCCGCGCGTCTATTTTATTATTTTATTTATTTATGGCTGTGTCTGATTAAAATGACTTAAAATAAGCTGTAAAGTCAGTAAAGTAGCTGTCATGCTCTGTGACGAAGTGCCCACGTTCAGAGTCCCCATGTGTGCCAAGTCTGATCTGGCATATCGTGGGCGTGCTACAGAAGTTAACGGGCGTGCAACATGAGCTGCTGGGCTTGCCACAATGAGCCAATGGGCTTAGATCAGTGATCTCACACTGACAATGACGACGCACTGACAAATTTATATGGAGGGGGGCTAGAACCGAGCGTTACATGCAGCTAATGCTACAGCTAACAGGAGGACGTAGGAGAAGCCTCGTTTCCGCTGACTTTGAATTTTTGCATATAGATGTGCCTAAACATGCACAGGACACTTGGAAAACACACTAAAGAGCATATACAACCAGAAAAAGCATAATATGGGACCTTTAAGGAACGGTTGGAAACCCTTGCTGCACCTACCAGATGCCATCCATCCACTGTGCTGGTTTACATCCAGGTGGTAGAGCACGGAGAAAAGGCCTCTTAACCAGAGTGACAGCGCCGACTAGTGGCCAGGGGCTGCATCACAGCTTACCCACAACTATTGACCGGCATTGTGGGCCTACATTCATACAAATATTAACAGTTAGTTTAACTGATCAGTCATTGTGTTGCATATTAGCGAGGGTGACATTCAATACTTTATTTGGCTGATGGCGCACATCCCTAGATGTCATGAATTTGTGGAGACCCAAACAGAGCGCAAGAGAAGGAGGATGTTGGACTTTATAAAGTAAAACACTTAATGAATGTTCTATGTTGCTAGATTTTGTTTGCTCACTTGCCTATCAAAGCTTTCACACTGTTATAAAAACAATGCTACCAAATGCTACATGTAGCACGGTATATGAACACAACACACATCTTGTGTTTGCGACTATCCCCTTTTGGCTGTCAGATAAATAACAGTTGTAAGTTCTAAGTCGCTGGATGTTTAATCAGGCACAATTAAATTTGAGTCTTTAGATAATTAGTCATAAATATTGTGAGACTTCCAGTAAATGTCACAGCAGCTGCTGAAACACTCCTCTGACACTCATCCTGCTTAATACTAATCTCCTCCTCTGCCTCTTTTCTGTCCCACTGCTCACACACAGATTAAGCTTGGCAGGGATCCTTACACACTGACGATAAACAGATTTAACGTTATGGAGAGTGACTGCACCCTCGTCACCTGGTCCGATCACAAAACTTCCCCACGGCTTCTTGTTAAGGCCAAGGCCTTACATGCTGTCTTGAATTCTGGGATTTGCAGTGCTGACTGTCTTAAAGAGACGTGAACTGGTTTAGCATGACTCAGCACTGTTGGGGTTACGCTGCGGAGGCAAAGAAGTGCTTTGATGATTTGCTTGGTTTTCTGCACACCTTTTGATTTAATTGACTCTGTTTCCTCCTTTTTGTCCTTTCATTTCTCACTTGCAACATGCTTGACAGTTTTTGCATGGGACAGTTGCACCTTTTTCTTTGTTTTTTTTCTTAAGAGAACGACTCTGTGTTTCTGCATATTTGTGATGGGAAATCCTCTCTCACAGTTTCCACATCTGTTCCTTTCGATTTCTCTCTCTCTCTCCTCTCTCTCTGAATTCCTCAGTTGTTTCTCCTCTTGTTTGTGCAGTCGTTTGCTGCGATGCTGTTCACTGTAATTCTTCACTAACCCCCCCCCCCCCCCCCCCCTCCACCACCACCACCACCCTCCCCTCTCCTGTCTCCTAGCCCCCTTCCTAACCCCTCTCATTACGGTCCTGTGGGGTTCCGCAGTAGTAGAGACGTGGAGTCCTTGTGTGAGCAGTCAAAAACACTTGTTGATCACGTCTAGTCATAAAGTAAAGAGGCCACATGGCGGCCTCGCCCCAGCAGCATTTTTTCTGTTCGCTTTTTTGTTCTTAATATTTTTTGCTTTTGGGGGAAATTAATGACCAAAGCGCAGCTTCATATTTATGACAGGTCATCAGCTCCAACCTGAAGAATTAAGGTGAAGAGCATTTATTTGATGTTGAAGTTTTATGATTTCTCCTCCCCTTTGTGTGCCTTTTGACTGGTGTCCATTTGTTTTCGCTATCTGTGAGAATATGAGATTTCTTTTGGTGTCTTGTTCTAGCTTTTTGCATCCTGCATGGCCTGAGCGTCAGCCTCGCCCCTGCCTCCTCTTCTTCTTCCTTCACTCCCTCTCTTCTTCCTCTTCCACCTCCTGTCTCCTGTTTGTCTGAGGCGTCCCTGAGCTCTGCTGTCTCCTCTGTCTCCCCTCTGAACGAGCTGAACCAGCATGGCTTCCCAGCATCCTCTCTGCCTGTCTGTCCCACAGCACCTCCCCCTCCCACCCTCTCATCTTTTGGTGTCCTCTCTTCTTGGCTTGCTTTTCCAGCTCTCACATGTAAACATGAGTGTAGAACTTTCCATCCATCTCCTCATCTCTTGATGTCATGAAGAAGAATACATGGAAAGATGTATTTATGGTTGAGCTGAGGGACCGATGTCATAATATGTAAGAACAGAGAACACAGCCAGTGTGAAGCTGATGAAATAACAAAGAACGTAGCTCGTGAAAACACCAGCGTTCATTTAGTCTCCAAGCACAGACTCTCTGTCTTCTTACTTTTGCACTTCTCTCTGGTTTTTAGACCATGGGGACATGATGGAGATGCAGGGTTTTGGAGGCAGCCCGTCGTCGTGGCAACAGGCTGAAGTTACAACTCACGAGCTACTGTGCCAGTCCTGCACCACGGCCGGCACTAACTTGTCATTTGATCTCCAGTCCGGCTGTACTTGCATACATGACACGTTAGACATTCACACGTAAGGCCTCATTAAAAACTCCTTCACCTGTCAAAAAGAGCTGCGATGTTTTCTTATCGGGATCTACATTTTTAGTCTAAAGACAAAGGAGACCGATGTGTTGAAATCATGGCATAACATTAAAAGCCAACTTCTAGCTTACTATAGAATTAAAACTCTGAATTTAGGGATGTTTCAGTGAATCTTTTCTGCAGTTTAGGATGCATACTATTGGATTTTAAAAAAATGTTTTAAATGTTTTTTCATTCAAACACCTGCCAGTTTGTAAGGTGAAGGTGAGGTTTATCAGTGTTATGAAACAAAACAAAGAAGAACATACCTTTTTTTAAATGTGCCCTCCCTTAAATAACATCTTTATAATCCAGCAGCATGGAAAAACTGCTAAGGCAATTATTTATCTTGTAAAAAAGTTTTTAAAAAAAGTTTATTTAAGGCAAGATGAGATAAGATAGAATTGTATTAATCCCGAAGGAAAGTTCCATATAGAAAGCCCTGTCTTATCTCTGTTTTTAATAACAGCATGTCAGTAGTTTTTGGAAGTATGTTTTTCCTCAACCCAAACGACTCATATTTGTTAAATTACTGGAATCTCAGTATTATGATACTATTAAAAGATCACATTTCTTCCCTATCATAGATAATATTTATTGCATTCTTTAAAAAATCTTGTTATTGCAAGATTTAAGACAAGTTTGAAGTGATGAAAGTGTTTTTCATTAAAGTCATATCAGAGTGTGAGTTTATGAACGGCTGCATGAAGAGAATCTGCTTGATAGTACATGACAGTGTCATCGGCATAAAGACATATATTACAATTGTACAATGAGGTGCTGTAGAGAGTGTACCTTGAGGGGCTTTCTTTGTTATGAGGAGAAAAAATGACTGCTATGCCACTGGTGTCACATCATAAGCTCAATCAAAGTTAAGGCCAATTGAATCAGCAAAAATATTAATGAATTCATGAAGGTAGTATCTAGTCCATTCATCTGTTAAAGAAAATGCATAAGGCAGCTTTTACTTTCAGCCATATCAATGGTTTCTGTGTGTGAAGAAAACATTTAAAAAGCTTTTACAATCCGCAGTCACTTGGTAATGGTTGATTTCTTTTCTCTCCCACAGTGTTCCTCTTAAGATGCTCTGCCAAAATATGAAGAGGCAGATAGTGTCCAGAGCCTTTTATGGCTGTAAGTCCTTCCTGCTCCACTGCACAGTGTTCGTACAGTCATTTTTAACATACGGTTTACATTTAGCGAGCAGACAACTCTAAAATGTGTTTTCTTAAGTTTAAGAATCCACCTACAGGAAACAGAGGCAACATTGAACTCCCAATGTAGAGAAACAAATATTTTAAAGTCACTTTAATAGAAAATGATTTATGCCTCAATGCAGCAGTGTCCTCGATCTGATTAAAAAAAACATATTATACTGTAATGGAATAAACCTTTACATTTGTTTGAATATATATATATATATGTATATATATATATATATATATATATATATATTATAGCAGTAGCCTGAAGAGCTAATTATTCAACCAATTATATGACCATTGTCATAACACCTTTAACACTGCAAAAAATTAAAAATAAGGCTAAAAATTAAAGCAGGTGTAGACATTAAGACAAATACAACAGTGTTGCTACATTACATACATTTTACGTTCTCAAACAGCGTAAGACTTTTATTTTGTCTGGATTGGTTCTTAGCTGTTAATATGCTACAAGAACCTTTTAACCTTTTAGTTGTATCAATCAGTCACTTTTAGTGCTGTACTTTCTGTATGGGATATTTGCTAAATGCTTGCCTGTCTTGCCTGAGTTGAGACTTTTGTCGAGGTTAAATTCTTCAAAACCCAACTCCCAACTTCAGTTTTAACAATCACAGAAACTCCCAACTTCAGTTTTAACAATCACAGTATTAAATGTCTCACAGTTGGGGGAGTTGTATTTTTCCGCGATTTGGGACATTTATTTAAAAAAAAAAAAAAAATATATGTCTGGACTTGACTTTGCAAAGGCTAAATGTCCCTCGTGTGTCTCTGTACATGTCTCACCTGTCCATCAGGGCTGGCCTACTGTCGTCATCTGTCCACTGTGCGGACTCACCTGTCAGCTCTGGTCAATCACAACATCGTCCCTCCTGACAGACCCTGCGAGGCATCCGGAGGTCTCAGCAAAGAGGTGTGGAGCAAGTACCAGAAAGACTGCAAGGTAGGTGGAGAGCAGAAAGGAATGTACAGTTATTAAAAGTCTACAAGAACATTTATTATAAGATAGTGACAGACAAATTACAAGATAAAAAGCACCTTAATCTTCTCCTGTAACCATCCGACACCACCAAAACCCTTCATCAGCAGATCAGTGAATGATAAAGCCAAAAGTCACAGCAGGCAGAATGCTAAATCATCAGTGAGTCATTGTTGGTATTGATCAAAACCTATACATATCATGTTATTGATGCTGAGTCAGGGCTTTGCTGGTCTTAATTACAGTGAAAATTTATGAAGTGGAAAAGGGCTGATGCAGCCTGTGAGGAAAGTTCCTTAAAAGAATAATGAGGAGCAAAAGATTTATCTCCAGAGGTTAGATGAGAGTTTGGCCCAATCACTCCCAGAGATGATGGCGGTATCTATTGTGGAGAGCCAGGAGTTTTAGTGTGAATGTTGTGGAAATTCTCATGACAACAGTCAGGGACATGAGGAACCAGAATCCATTGACAGATCTTTGTCACCTGTCATAGATTTTTCAAAATAAAATATTGAATAGGACGAAAATACCAAAGTCCTCAATGAAATTTAAGGAAAATTAAACTTGAATTACCTCAACAACTATTCAGTAAAATCATCTTAAAATGAAAAGGGCTATTGCAATTGTTGTAATTAAATTCTTATTTTATTTTCATTTTATATACAATAACAAGTTTTCGAAATACGTGGCCGCATACCTCCTTTTCACGCGCTCCAAGTACCCGTACTGTAATTCATTGTATAGATCATATTTCAAGCGGCGGCTGGCTTGACCGGGGTTTTGCAAGACGGCTCACTTGACCGTGGTCAGTCCGCCCCAGCTCTAGCTGCCCCCGGGTTCCTCGTCCTCACCGCTGCCGGCTCAGCTGCTGCGGCCGGTGGCGAGCTACCCGCCTGTCGGCAGCAGATGAATCGCTGCTATATTGCGGTTCATAGAGATAGCCACGAACATCCGATTTGAGCAAAAGACCTTCAAAATCCCCTTCATCCATCTCAGTTTGAAGTTGAAACATATCAACGCCATTATCAGCTTTCTCCATAGAGCCTGTTAGCATAGCTTCCAAGCAATATGGCGGGCGTTAAGTTTCGTTTCGGGGAGTGAGGTCCCACCCACTGATCTGTGATTGGTCTGTAGCTTCAGTGGTCGAAAAAATGAGGAACTAGTAGTAGTTTCACCCTTGCTTACCACAACAGCTTCCGATGACGAAAAATTACGATTTTTGCATCATCAGAGGCTCCTTGTCAGACTTAAAAATACAAAGATTTCCCGTCTCAGGGGAAAATGAGGGCGGGATGCACGACCATTTAAAAATACTACCAAGTTTCTAATGATACAAAGCTTAATGCAAATGGGTGAAGTATCCCCTTAAGTTAAACGCCTCCCCACAGTCAACACTTTGATACAGAAGACCATGTGACCATGCTTCTTTACATTTTATTTCACTCCGTCTTCATGTAATAACAATTACATTTGGTTGTTTTGTCAAGATGTCAGCTTATTATCTCATTATCTTGGGATAACATCACTTTTTTTTTCATGATAACGACTTAATTTCAATCGTTTTCTCGAGCTCTTGATGAAGTAACTTGTTATTATGGGAAAATCAACATTGTTATCTTCATTTAACGACATACATAAGACAAAACCTCAAGAAAGCAAATGGAAATTACTCGTTATCACCAGGCAGCAGTGTAATAAATACAATATTTATGGTTGTATGTCTGCATAGGACTTCTGTGCGTTAACTCATAAAACCACAGTAAAACTAAGCATTTTCAAGAAAGAAAATAATCAACTAAAGCAGCTTTAAATACTGATGAAAACTTAGTGAAATTGAAAACAAAAAGTAAAAAAACATTAATAAAAAATAAAGAAATATGGGGTGCCGATTGCCGAGTCGTTATGTCGTGTCCCCATGTACAGAGGCTTAGTCTTCATCTCTGTGGTCGTAGGTTCGAATCCGACCTCGGCCCTTTGCTGCAAGTCATCCTCCGCTCTCTCATCCCAACATTTCCTGTCTCTCTTTGGCTGTTCTATCTCATAAAGGCAAAAGACCCAAAAACATATTTAAAATAAATCAAATAAAGAAATATTATAAACTATAATAACCTTTTAATAATGTGAAGATTAAAATAAAAACCCACACCTTTTTAATGACTATCAAACTGTTTACTGAGTTTTTAACCCAATAGAAGCTTTTCTAACTTTGGAATTGAGTTAAAATATTTCTATAGATTTATCCTCCCTCCATGACACACTTTCCTTCTCTGTAGGCGTATACTTATTAAACGTCAGAGAACATGTTCTGGTCTCCTCCCCTCGCCACTCTCGTCTACACTGTAATGAAAGTTTAATGAGTCTCAGTGAGATGAGGTGTGTTACAGAGTGCAGTGTGATACCGTCACAGCTATTAAACTATCCACTGTAATCATTCATTAGCTCAAATACAGCCGTCATTACTAATTCACCCTCTATTCACATCTGTGCCCTTTATCTTCTGCAGTCATGCGTGTCTTCCTCTGTACAGATCACAATCACTCTTTCTCTTCTTTCATTATTGATGCTCTCCCTCTAAGTCTCGTTCCTCTCACCATTCACAGTCAAGTGTCGTCTTCCTGTCAACCTTTTTTATTCTTCTTTTGAGTCATATTCCTAAAATCCTGTTTATCTGTCTGTCTGTGTTAAGAACTACAAGGAGCTGGAGCTGCTGCGGCTGGTGTATTATGGCGGAGTGCAGCACGAAATCAGAAAGGAGGTTTGGCCTTTCCTGCTGGGACACTACAAGTTCGGCATGGGAAAAAAAGACATGAGCCAGGTACAGCACACACACACCTTAACATGTGTGCACAATCTTAACTTCTCCCTTAGGGGTAGTGTCCATACATTTTATCTGCTGGCAGCCGTGAAACAGGCTGTAACTGCTGCAATATTATCCATTTTCTGAAATACACAATATCAAACTATGCCCACTTAAAGTTCTTGTTTTTGCCACTGCAAGCTCAGATTATTATTCTAAGTTTGTGACCACCTCCAACTCCATAAACAAACAAACAAACATAATTTGATCTCTTGTTTTTATGATCAAGGATTACGTTACTATTGCAGCCTGTTTAAAGGCTGCCTGCGGAGAACTTCCAAACGTTTTGGTGCATTTAGTCGTTAAGATCCCATATATGTGAAATTTGAGCGCCTTTTGAAAACCAGAACAGAATTCCTGTTGGATCTACGAGAACGTTTTTCTTTCTGTGCAGATTGATATGAAGATCAGTGAGCGCTACCAGCAGGTGATGCGGGAGTGGAAGGCCTGTGAGGTGATCGTCAAGCAGAGGGAGAAGGAGATGCAGTCGGCCATCTTTGCTAAGCTCTCTTCAGGCAGCAGCATCGACAGCCATGTCCTGAGGCTCGTTCACAGAGACTCCACACTGAGCAACGAGGTGAAAATCCAGACGAAACACAAAACCGCCTCCATTCAGCAAACTGCAAACATCTAATTCCTTGTTAGATGATGTATCCCATAGAGCATTTGTTAACGTAGTATCCTGCTGTTCACTGGTGTCATTAACATTATAAAGATGTGCATGATGTTAATGATCTAATGTTGCATTTCTTGAGATCTGCACATTCCACTTTTCCAAAAAACCATGTCTCCTTCCTCATAACACTGCTTTACATTTCAACTTCATCTGCAGTAAGAGGGTGAGTTGTTTGTTTTCCTCAAAACTAAAAATAGGCAGCCTTTACAAAAGTCTTAAAAGCAGGGGATTTTCACCTGGTAAGCATCTATTCAGCTTTTTTTATTTCTCTTGAATGAATCTTTGGCAGGACGACTAGTAGACCAACTGAAGAACAATTCGTTCCTATATGGGTTTATGATTTGCTTTTGGATCAAAAGATTCCATAGAATCAGCAGATTGCAGTATTTCCACTGTCAAAGAAATAACAAAGGCAGTGTTACTTGTCCTGAAAAAAGCCTTTGACACTATCAACCATTGCATTCGCCTTTTTAACTTATCCATATCTAACTTTTCTCATTTTGTTTTGGTCATACCTTCAGACCAGAGAGCAGTGTGTAAAAGTTAACCAAGAAAAGTCACCTTTCTGAAACCTCAGATTTGGCTCAATCCACGGCACTCTGCTTTTTAGTCCGTTTTCATATGACTTGTCTACATACAAAAAGGAACTTTATTCATCCTGAAGGACATTCTGGTGCCAAGTTGCTGTGACATTTTAGTACAAAAGGCAGGCGTTACATGAAAGTGGATTTAGGGCTAAACTAAAAAAAATAGTGCCCTAAAAAGGATCAAAGTTAATTAACAGAATAAGCTTAGTATGACAGTAATGACATTATTGATACCACTAGTAATACTGACTGTTCAGTTCGTGGTCAGCTCATTTACATTTAAAGCTACAGATACAGAAACAGTCTGTTCTGAGCAGAGCTGAAATAGAGGGGTTTATAGGCATGATCAAATACAGGATCAGAGTGGATTTAGAACAAGAAACTTCACAGACATGTTTCGGGTACTCTGGGACTTATTTTGAAAAGGAGGATAATATGTGACCTTTAAGATCCACAACTCAAATGTCATAAACGTGAGAGGAACATTTCCTATTAGACAATTTCAACAGTAAAGACAAAAATGGTTTGACATTAATGTGACGTTTATTATCAACGAAGGGAGCCAGCCTCTCATTTCTCATATTTCATATTTCATGACAGTATGAGCTTAAGAGTCGTATTTCTAAAATCGGAAATAAACTTAATATAATCAAATTAATTTCAGAAGAAAGATAGTTTAAAATGAAGGTGAACTGTTGGCTAAAAGCAAATCAAAGCTGTACTTTTATTTCACTTAGTTTATTTACGTACTATGAGTTCCATGTATGAAGAGTGTGTATTGGAGCTTTTGGTGTGATTTTTATTTCCATATCTGTAATGTTATGTGGTTATATGCCACTGAAAGCTGTTTGAGTTGCTGTGTATGTAAAAGCCCAAACCAGACAAAGGTTGAACATCAGCTTAAGCATAAACTCTCTGTACATCAGCACATCAGTTTCAAGTTGCGTCATTCTTCAGGTGTTTATGTCCGTGGATGAGCCGGACGCAGGGAGCCAGGAGACCCCCAGTGGAGAGGACAGTACCCCCACCATGACCACCCTGGTTCCCCCCGCAGCCCTCCCGCAAGAGGAGCGCCCTCTGGTGGAGTTTGACTCCCCCGACTCGGGTCTTCCCTCCTCCAGAAACTACTCAGTGACCTCTGCTCATTCCCAGATCCTGTCCAGCATAGACGACGGGCAGAGCACGGAGGAGGAAGGGGGGGGCAGGGAGGAGGGCAGCACTCCAGGTGTGCTGGGGGGGCGTCAGGAGTCTTTGACTGAGGACAAACTGTGTAGCCAGCTGGACAAACTGGTGACCAACGGAGCAGATACAGAGGGGATCTTACCTTCACTCTCCTCGTATACCGTGAGTAAAAGGAAACATGACTAATTTCTTAAACTGAATTTTTGAGATTTCTTTCTATGAACAAAACAAGCTAATGGACAAGATGAGGTTTCTCATTGTAAATCCTGTAAATTAACTTTGATTGATACAACTTTACCATTAAATATCAACAACATTGTTGCCTTTGTGCAGATCGAGCTGTTGGACACAGTCGCTCTGAATCTCCACAGAATAGACAAAGACGTACAACGCTGCGACCGCAACTATTATTACTTCACCACAGCCAACCTGGAGAAATTACGAAACATCATGTGCAGGTATGAGGATGTGTTTCTAGATCCTTCACTGAGAGCTGCTATAATCACAATATATATATAATTAGAGCCCATAATTATAATTATTATAAACCATTATAACTGCCTATTACATGTACAGTGTACTGGTATCAGTGTGCAGCATATGGTTTAAATATAGGTCAGAATAATAATGTTTTGGGTTGATTCAGAAATAATGCTTCATTGAGTTTGTCCTGTAGAGTTTGCTCTCTGGCTCCTCTCAGTGATCCTCTCAGGACTGTCTGCAGCACATGTAGCAGAGTGGGACAGGTCTGCCACTAACAGGACTTTTAATAATGCTAATGTTTCTTTATCTCCTTGTTTTGTAAAGAAGTGTGTGGCATATTGTCTTAAAAGTGATTACATGTCAGTGTTTTGTTTGAAAAAAAATGTTTTACATGTAAAATGTCTGCATCAGAATAGCACAGAACATATAGTCTGCAATGGGGCGCCAGTAGCTTAGTGGTTAGTGTGCAAAGACCATAGTCCTCGAGGGCGGGTGGCCCGGGTTTGAATCCGACCTGTTGTTTCTTTACCACATGTCATTCCCCACTCTGTCTCTCTTCCCTATTTCTGTCCACTGTCCTATCTCTAAACAAAAAAAGCCCAAAATAATCCTTCAAAATAAAACAAAACATATAGCCTATAAAATGTTGACAGCAAAAGGAAGAGCAGTCATTATGCAGAAAAAATGCCACTCTGGGAATGTCCAACATTATATTATCAGATTCTTTTTAGTGATGCATTAATGTGTAAGTTGATGGCCAAGGTGGAGCTCAGTTGGTGCAGTCAGTTTCTTATATGTGATGAAATTATCACCAAGGTAACATATATGTAAAACTGTCTCTTTGAAAAGAAAACCCACACCCACAGTGTAACATGAAGCCTGTTGAGCTGAATGTGATTTCTTTGCTCTTCTGTGTCTCCTTCTCGCCTGCAGCTATGTGTGGGAGCATTTAGAGATCGGCTACGTTCAGGGCATGTGCGACCTGCTTGCTCCACTCATGGTCATCCTGGATGATGGTGAGAACAAAGACTCATCAGAGCACCATGTATCTTATATCTCTTATAGCTGTCATTGTAAAAGAAAGATCGCTTCTGTAGCTTATCAGAACTGAAACATGTATACCTTATTTTTATTAAAGAAAAAAATCACACTGGCATTTCAAACACAAGGGCAACCATGTATGAAGGTAAGGTTTAGTTACTGTTTATCATTTACAAAGAGGAAAATAGTCAAGTGCATTGAGTAGTCAGAAGACTAGAAAGGCTATACCAGCTCAAGTCTTTTTACCATTTGCTGAATATGTTGGTCAGCTTTGATTAAAACAAGTTCTAAAATATTTCATAAACCTCGGCCCTCTTCAAACATAATTTTGATCTAATGACTAATAGATACGGCCAAGACATGAGCTCTCAGGCTGAAACACGACAATTAAAGTAAAAGTTCCCAATCAAAGAACAAACACTGAAAAGCTTTTGTCACTTACAGGCTCAGATTTTTATTCTCAGAGTCTGACATTACAGACAGGATCCCTCCAGAGGTGGACCTTTTTTAAAACAATATACATAGTTACTCAAATGGACATTTGTTACACCAACACGGCAGCATGACCCCTTATCTTCCTCCGGTGTGTGTGTGTGTGTGTGTGTGTGTGTGTGTGTGTGTGTGTGTGTGTGTGTGTGTGTGTGTGTGTGTGTGTGTGTGTGTGTGTGTGTGTGTGTGTGTGTGTGTGTGTGTGTGTGTGTGTGTGTGTGTGTGTGTGTGTGTGTGTGTGTGTCAGAGTCCTTGGCCTACAGCTGTTTCACTCAGCTAATGAAGAGGATGAGTCAGAACTTCCCTACCGGTGGAGCCATGGACACACACTTTGCCAACATGAGGTCACTTATCCAGGTGAAAAAATAACTACTACTTCAAGTGTGTGTGTGTGTGTGTGTGTGTGTGTGTGTGTGTACATGCGTTTCATTTACCACCTTGTTTTTCTTCTCTGATGTCAGATCCTGGACTCCGAGCTGTTTGAACTGATGCAGCAGAACGGAGATTACACTCACTTCTACTTCTGTTACCGCTGGTTTTTGCTGGACTTTAAGAGAGGTGAACAACAAATTCTAACCCCCACCCCTCTTTTATTTTTTCTTGATCTATTTGAGAGGTATCCTGTCTAAGTGACTACATATGTACACCCAAGCATTTTCTATTCAAATTGACCATGCAAAAAGGTACCTTTAGAACCAAAGAAGAAGGGTTGGGTTTAAAGTATTTGAAAAAGTGTTAAGTGTGTTTTCTGTGTCTTTGTATGTGTGTGTGCAGAGCTCCTGTATGAGGACGTGTTTGCGGTCTGGGAGGTGATCTGGGTGGCTCCCAGGATTTCCTCAAAGCACTTTGGCCTCTTTCTGGCGTTGGCCCTGGTCACAGTTTACCGTGAGATCATCATCGATAACAACATGGACTTCACTGACATTATCAAGTTCTTCAACGGTACGTGACTTAGCTAAAAGCAAAGAAATCATTTGTTGGAATTGTTGTCTAATAAGAGTGTGTTTGATCCACAGAGATGGCTGAGCGTCACGATGTCCTGCACATCTTGAAGGTAGCCCGTGAGCTGGTGCACAGAGTCCAGTCTCTGATGGACAACAAGTGACTGTAGAGGAAGAGGAGGGGGCGAGAGTATATAAAGGACACTCAGCTCTTCCTCTCATCCCTCAGAGAGACTCAGTGTTCCCTGGCCTCCCCATGCGCGTTGCAGGTCCTGGGAGGCCGGGTCCCCTCACCCTGCCCAGGTGAAGCGCCCTATGAGTGGGGCAGGAATGCTGCTGAGGGGGCCCGGCTCTGGAGCTCCGCCTCCATCTGTTTACATTTAACCTTCACATGGAATGCCCATGGTGTCCGTTCAGACATGTGGATCTGTCTGCATGCTTGTGAGTTTGATCACACTGTGAACGCATTTCTTGAGTCTCCCCAGTCTTACAAGAGCTTGTGTGCGTGCATGAAAATACACACAGACACACACATGCACACACACATGCACACACACACGCGCACACACACACACACACACACAAACACACACACACATATTTACACATGCAGCATTGGCTCTGACAATACAGCAAGTTTCTCGAGTGTCGCCCTTTTCCTGACTCTGAACCAGAACATGTTCGGTGTCTGTCAGGAAGTCAGTGTCCCTCCGCGCAGTACCAGCGGAGGCCACTAGAGTGCAGGATTTACACACATAGAGGAGCAGAAGACTTAGCCACGAAGAAGTTTTCATTAGTGACCAAATGGACTGTGCCAACTACCTTTTCATGAGTGTTTTCTACAACAGGCATGTGTTTTTAACCCCCTTGTTCCCCTCTCTCTTTTTTTCTTTTCGTTCATTATCACACAAATGTTGCCTTTATCAGTGACAGCCCAGCGTACCGAGTTGCACTTTTGGGAGGGTTTCCTTCATGGTGCCTGTGAAGAGCGTCAGTGACCGTGAGGCTTGGAGGCACCACGAGAGGCCAAACTGTAGAGAAAAAAAACAGAACGGATTGCAGCCAACTTTCCTGAGCGTGCGTATCGGTGATGGAAGCATTTAAAATGCTTATTTCAACACAGAAAGAACAGAAGCAACAGAGCACAACAGTAGAGAATAAAGCACACAGGCCACCCCCTTAAACTCTGAAAATAACTTGAGCATCTCTGTTTGTACCACCAAGGTGTAAGGTCAGGGCTGAGGTCGTGTCTCCAGGAATACTTCTGGAAAAGAGATATTTAACAACCTAACATTACACAGTTCTAATGCTCATTCCTTTTAGAATAAATATCTTTAACTATGATTGTTTTTAGGGTTGAAAAACATATGTATTCATCACATTTTTAACAGATGATTTAACAGATTTAAACTAGCCAGGCGTAATGGACCTAAATGAGCGTAGGAGGAGTAGCTCTTTTTATGCATTTCAAAAATCATGTTGAAATGTCCAAGATACAGTATGCCAACTATTTGTATTACTGCCTGGAACAAGAAAATATAAATAAGTTGTTGAACATTTCCTCTTATTTGCAGTATTATCATAAATCAAATTGTCGATAGTTCAGTTGAAATACCATTTTGAAAACATAACGCTACAAAAAACACTGAGAGACCACTGCAACATGATGTTTTTCTCTGGTGCTACTCTTGAGTAGTTTCTCTGAGTTTGTCTTATAGGAAAATAAGCATTCTTTTATATTGAATTAACTGTTTAAAATTGTACAAAAACAGAGCAAGGCAGAACTAAATAAATAGATAAATTAATGGGTCAAATAAGAAACTGTGGTGCCACTATAAAAGGGTTTAATTAAAATGATTTAAAAGGTGCTGTCACAACAGTAACATCTCAGGAGAAAGGTTGGGTGACTCGATTATGTGGTTGCAAAAAGTTTCAAGTAAAGCATTAAGCATTCCATTTGTGTAACTGACAACATGTCATTAAGCTAATGGAAGAAGTGGTGTGGTGAGGTAGACTTCCAGGTGAAGAGGATATGTTTTTTTAGCAACCACCAATCTCAAATGCAGAGACATTCAATCTGCATATTTTACATCAGACTGAAAGTCTCCTCCTCATACTGCATTAACCTGCAGCCTGAGATGATAGAACAACAGTGAACATGTGTCAAAGTCCCTGACCCAGGACTCCCTGGTATGATCAGAAGAGACCGATAGTAAATGTAAAGTGATTTACAACTTTCAATATTAATTATTACATATTTCCTTTGTGTAAAATGACAACTAGTTACGATAGCAAAAATATGCAGTATTTATAAGGGCCTGACCGATTTCAGATTTTAAGTTACCAATATTAGGGAGAGAAAAAATCTGATACGGGTACATGTGGATGTTTGTGTATCACTGCTTGACGCTCAGGAGAATGATGATGCTTTTTGTAATCCATATAGTGCCCTCTGCTGGTGAAAGAGAACTGCTGGTTTAATACAGTGTTACTCAAATGAAATACGTTTTGACTGGTAAATAAATCTGGTGATATCCTCCCATATCTGTGATAAAATTGGCCCATACAGATAGTCATTTGATATGCTAATATGAACCGATACTATCGTCTGGCTGATTATTTGGTCTGGCTCTAGTATTTATCAGACTGGGAATAATGAGACGAACACAAGTTCTTATTCATGTATATACAGCAGAATAATAATGTTTGAACGTAGGACGAGTTCAGAAATAGTTCAGTATTTAGTGGAATAAACCTGATCTTAAAGTGCAGCTTTCATGCGTCTGGTCATGCTCTCCTCCAGTCTTAACACTGACATTATTTCACTCCTTGCACAAAAAGTCAGCAGCTTGTCTTTTTGATGCATTTTTTAAGATACCACTTAATATATTACCACAAAATATTCTGATGTCAGATCTCTTCCTGAGTTAAAAAAAACATGATTATTCTGTTGAGTATTAACTTTTTATCAAAGTTCATCAAAATCTGAAAAACAGTGCATCTTTAGTTATCTTAACGAGTCTTCATTATCGACCTAAATGAGATCATTTCATTTGGAGGTTGGGAGAAATGTTGTGTACAATTAAACAAATCATTTTCCGTTTATTCAAACAAAAACCTCTAAATAGTAGAACCAAAGAAAAACATACTTTTGTAAGGAGTCCTTAGTTTTTTATTCTGGAGCTTTATATCTGGGTGGGGCTTTAACAGACCAGATTCAGCTGACAGAATTTTAAGATGGTCCTAATTTTACCACACATAGCCTTAAAATGCCATTTCAACATGATTTGTTTTGCTTGTAGCTTTGCATACATGCACACAATGATTATTTTAGGAGAATCCGATCACTGTTGGAAAGTAGAGATATACAGAGTCTCAAATCCTCGTTTTCTGTTGGAAACATCAGATATGTTCAAAGATCTGAGCAGCAGGAAATCTGGTTGCAATCCTGCCTGGAGTTCAGCCTCTGAGAACAGAATTAAGCTACAAATCAGATTTGCGGTTCCTGTTTTTAAAAGAAGCTGCTGCTTTTGATGCCAAACTCTCGCCAGTGTTCAGCGAGTCAGTACACGCTCGGTCTTGGGCTTCACAGTGACAGCACAGAGTATTATTCATGTTTCTACCTTGAAGGGAATTTTTGATACTGTTTCCCCCTTATCAGTGTGACCCTTTATCTCCTCTCCTCCTTAAAACGTCCGACACGGCTGCATCTGATTGGTCATCCAGCACGGACCTGCACCTGTGATCCAAGTGCCAAGAGTCTTCCCCATCCTGAAGCGTACTGTAGTGATCCAGCTCTCTTCACTTGCTAGTTTGATCCCAGGAACGGGTGGAGACGTGGATGTACGTCTCCCCTTTTCTTCTTCCAATCAGGACGTTGTGTACCAAAGCCTTGAAAAAGCCCCCTCTGTGGCATGACGACAATGTGCAATTTCATACTGCATCTTGAAGACTGACTGTTTACTATGTGTGTACAATATTTTTGAAAATTGTGATTCTTTAACTACTGTGCAATTGCTGTCGTTTCAGAAGATCCATTAAAGTCTATATTGCTGTAAATAGGAAACTGAAATCCTAATATTTCTATGAAGACCGTGGAACCATAAATATAAACATATATACCTTATTTTGAGATCTATTTTTTATGTTGGTTTTAGCAGCACTAGTGGGAGTTTTAAAGTGTGCAGAGATGCAGAATGTGTGCAGACGTTGTTACACGTTGACTGTTAAGTGTTCCTTCTCAATGTTGTGCACTGATTTCAAGATTTCTATTTATTAAGAGATCCAATGAATTAATTGCATTGCTGAATATGTATTGGTAAGGATGTATTATTTGCCTTGAATGTAATGTATTATTAAACAACAATTTGTTCATGAGTGGGTTGTGGTTTATCTTCCTTTTAGTCGTTTAAAGGGTTTTGATGAGTTTTAATAAGTTGTGTTTGCTCCTTCACTCTCTGTGTTATCATTCTTCTTATAAAGGACATTAATTTACTATGAAGCTCACTATTCACTTCATGTATAACCAAAGGGTTAAATACCTGTGTTCAGCATAATAATCCACAAAGTCTGGTTGGTTCCTATAATTATAATCAGGCCCGCCCACAGAAATGGCTGGACCCCCCTCAAAGTCCCAGTGAATGGGCCCTCTCAGGATGTGATTTAAATCAATGTATACACATTCATGCAATAAATAATTCTGTTCCCATCAAATATTTCATCAAACGTTAGGATCGTACAGTTTATGTGGATTCTGGTGCCCCCATGTGGACAAGGTTTGTAATGCACTGTCTAATTTAGGGCAGGGTAGTCAGGTTTATCCTATCAAGTTTTATTTGAAAAATCAGAACAAAAGATGGATTATCTTTAATTTAGGATAGCAAAGAAAAACAGCTCAGATTCCAAGATCTGGATTATTTTTCATCCAGATCAAATCTTTTGGGCCAGTAGGCCCTGATGCATCAGACATGGACAATTCAGCCTCCGATAAAAAGAAAAAAAAAGCTTTTAAAATGTTGGTTTCTTGGCTGTCTTGTGATGAAACCTCATCATTAATTGTTACTTTTTACAAATCTGCATAATGGTGTAATTATTTCAGCATACCTTTGGACCCATTTATTAAAATGTAATCACAGTAAATTCTGTTTATTTTGGGTTCATAGCGCTGTAGTAAGACAGACTTCAGTCGTAACTTGATAGATACAGTGAAGCTGTCACTCAGTAGAGACAGATAGACCTCAGAGCTCCGCAGCTGAAGCAGAACGCTGAGAGAGAAATCCTGGTACAGATCCTAACTAACTGGTCATAATACTGGGACATGGTCTGGCCTGAACCAGCAGCAGGAAGTTCACCCAGAGACATGGAGTTCATGGAGGAGGAACAGAAATGAACCGAGCTGTGTTTCCCATTTGATTATTTTTGAACCCAGACACAATAATGTTTGTTTTTAAAACATATCAGTTAGGTCGTGGTAAACCAATGTGAATAAACACAAATGGTGCAGGTTAAGTCACTCTCTTTAGGTCTGAGAAAAAATACTACAAGTTGCCCTGAAATGAACAAGAGACAGAAGCTGTTCGGCAGCTTCCCACTCCCATCATCTGATTTATACAAATACAACCAATAACTAACCTGACTGCTGCATTCCTTCAAGATATGTGTGTTAGAATTATATTGCTGTAAAACTTTCTTCTGCTTTTCATTGTTTTAAGTTGATTTAAGTGTTGCACTACTTGTCATTAAGAATAATGCTGTTTCTTATAATATAAATTAAATGACTTTTAAGGAGGAGTTTTTTTTTTTTAACTTGTCAGGAGCTTGTTCATTTTGTAAAATCTTGACCCTAAAGAAATGTTGAATGCTGCATTAATCATTTAAATGAAGAAAAAAAACATGCGAGTGAACACAGGTTTAGAAAAAGCATCGTTTATCACGGTTGATACTTCAAACTGATCAGTACCCATGACATTGCACAATACAAAGGCATGAAAAAATGAACACTAAAATAGGTATTGCATCTTCCAAAAGCTAATTTTCCATTCATAAATACTTCTTGCGATTTCGCTTTACTGCAGTTTCTTACAACAGAATCACAGAGTTGTTGTTGTTTTCACTAAAAAGCCTGAAATCATTTCTAAAAAAGAAAAAGAAAAATCAACGAGCATGATGTGACACAAAAATAACAATCAGCAGACATTCTGTGGGTGTGAGAAGTATTAGTATTATTTTCTGTACAGTACAACATCCAAGGCCAAGAGTCCTCCGCTCCGTACACGAGGAGTAGGAGCAGCCTGCAGGTGGAGGTGCTGCTGATGCTGAGGTCACTGTCCTACTGTGCTCAGACGGTGAGATGATGTCCAGCATTTTCTGGTTCACTGCAACTGAGACATGAAGATGTTTGCGTCAAAAACATAACAGAGTTCGATATACAATGCTGAATATGAAGCTAAAAATAAGCATAATCTGTTAGCTTAGCATAGAGACAGGAAACAGAGGTGAACAGCTAGCATGGCTCTGCCCAACAAATATTTTGGAAAAGGTTCAAATGTTGCCAATGTATTTAAGCGATTGAGTCAGTGTGCAGGAGTTTGCATACGGCTTTGACTACCTTGAATCTGTTTTATTTCAGTAATTGATATCATTTTTATAACTGTAATCTAACATATTCATTTGTAAGTAAGAACTACAGCTCCCAGATACCTGTGTGTTGCGGTGATGGCACTCCCTCTGCTCTTAACTGGGGTTTGGTCCCTCTGCAGACTTCTGAATCTGTGAGGAAACAGACAAGTAAAGGTTGAACAGATAAAAAATAACCACCCAGATGACGCCCACAGGCAGCTGACGTGTTACAAACAGTAGTTTATTCATCCATCATTCAATACACAAAGAGCTTGATTGGGTGGACAAAATGAGCAAATCAAAAGCAAAAAGTGTGAATCAAAAAACATGGGCGAGAGCAAGATGTAGATTGGTCTAACTACCAGAAGGGGGCAGACGTGCTCTTCAGCCGACATCAGGCTCTTGAACCGAGACACAACAAGACAACATAAAGAGACTCACACAAAAAACAACAAATAAAGACCAAAAAAACACAACATAAAGCCGAGACCAGAAGACAACGAAAGGCTGCGTCACATGGCAAGAAACTCAAGTTAAAAACATGAGATGAGGAACGAAGACGATTTGTTTTCACTGAGCTGAGATGGTTTAAATCAAAAGAAGCCGAGTTTGGAAATAAAACAAAAGAAGAAAAAAAAGCTCAGCAACAGGCAGGAATGTTACTGTACCTGTGATTGTTCTTTTAGGAAATCTGGTAGCTGAAATTCACCTTTAAAGACCTGGAAAAACAAAGCGCCAGGTTTAGTGGTCATTGAATCTGCAGGAATTCATCACCTGGTTTACCAGGGGGAAGCTGGACTGGATCATCAGATCACTTTACATAAAATGAGGTTTTTTTAAAATCACTGAATCAATTAGATTAAAGCCTCATTCGTCATGTGCAAAAGCATGATTATCACTTCTCAAATCCAAGCTGAGCCGACAGTCTGACTGATGTAATCCACCTCAGTGTGTTTATCAGCAGGAAAAGGGCGTTATAGCGAATAGGATCACAAAATGTTTCATCAAAGTCGACAGCATGATTTAGACTGTGACAAAGCTTTCAGCATGAAGAGGCTTGATGACGGCCGGCGCCTGAATCAACCAGATGTTGAGAGAAGATTGGACTGAGTTGTCTATCTCAGTTCATTGCTAAAAAAAAAAACCACATAAAAGTATAAAACATGGATGTAGTATCAGTGACATCACCCATTGGTGTTTGAAGAGTAGTTATGAAGCCCAGCGATAGTGGTCGCCATATTGGAAACGCCATCTCAACCTGTTTTCTGATCAATCTAGAAACAAAGGGTGAGGCTGTTGTTGGCTAAACACACCCTTGTGTCAGTCAACTCAACCACGCCCACAATTATGCAAATGTTTGCATAACCCAATTTTAGAACAATAAGAAAATAAGCTAGACAAAACAGGGGAGGCTGCAAACAAAACTATTCTCACAATGAATCTTTGAATGTTCAGGTAAAAAAAAGGTAAAAAACATAAAGCCCAAAGTGACGTCCTTAAATCATTTCTGTTTGCCAAACATCATTTCAAAACAGAACAACTACAATCACATTTAGAAATGACAGATATGCAGCACATCTTGACCTTTTCAAAAGCTGGAAGGTGCAAATATTTTAAGTTTTCTAACGACAATGATCGCTCGTTTTAAGGCACATGGTATAGAAAAGTATTGAAAATGTTGTCAAACTTAACAGAGACATATCCTTGCTATAGGATGGAGGTTGATAGATGCATGCCAGATATAAGTTGTCCTCTTCTGTTGTCAGAGGTTCCTTCAAAGGGGGAGAGGGAGGTCTGTCATGGGATCAGACTAAGAGGTGCAAAGAGATGCCATGCAGGGAAATGGAAGGATAAGAGGAGGATACGAAGGAGGATACGAAGGAGGAGACGAAGGAGGAGACGAAGGTGGAGACGGAGGAGACGAAGGAGTCTTTCTGCTGACTCTAAGCTGACGGAGGGCTGACTGTGTGCAAAAAACAGACGTCACATCAGACAGAGGAGGAAGGTCAATACCCTACAGGACAAACCTGAGTTTCCTCTGTGCACAGAGGGAACTCAGCTATGTCTCCTTTTGGCCACACAGTCGTCTCGTGAACAGACAGCTCCTGGCTCCTGCAGGATTATCATGAACATGTGTCTTATTTCCTCAGACAGTATCTATTCAGGAAGTCAACTCCCTAACACTGAACAAAAACAACGCTGCAGCACAAGGTCATTACGTTAGACTGAGATAAAGAAGCATGTCGAGGGATGATTTGGCTGAGAGTAACAGTGTGAAAGGAGAGAGTGGATTTTAAGAGGAACTGAACACATTAAAGGGGTCATATTATACTTTTTCTGGTTGTATATGCTCTTTAGTGTGTTTTCCATGTGTCCTGTGCATGTTTAGGCACATCTTTGTGCAAAAATTCAAAGTCCGCAGAAACACGGCTTCTCCTACGTCCTCCTGTTAGCTGTAGCATTAGCTGCATGTAACACTCGGTTCTAGAACCCCTCGATAAAAATTTGTCAGTGTGTCGTCATTGTCAGTGTGAGGTCACTGATCTAAGCCCATTGGCTTGTTGTGGCAAGCCCTGCAGCTTATGTTGAAATTTCCGAGACGCGTGCTGAGCAACTGACCAATAACGACAGAGCGGATTGGAAGACCAATCAGAGCAGGCTTGGCCCACGTGGGGTCTAACAGTGGGGGCTCAACAGAGCGTAGCTGACGGACATGAAAACAGACACTTTTTTCGGACTTTATCTATTGTGAACATACAAAAGTAGGTACATAGATTAAATATACGAACCCCAAAAAGGGCATAATATGGACACATGAAAGAGGATCAAGTAGGGGGCAGTAGTGAGGCGCTGACTGATCACCGATCTGATCTCACTTTTTTCTACTTTAGTTCTTTTCACTACATTGAAAATGTTGTGTCTAAGCTGTCTCGCAGCCACCCGCCACTAGATGGGGCTGTAGCTCTGGTTAATGGCTGTAGCTCCTCCTCTCCTCGCTCTACTACCAGGATGTAAACCAGCACCGTGGACGGAATGCTTCCTGTTAGAGAAGCGCAGTTTGCCATATTTTGATCTGGAAAATGGAGATAAAGTTGTTTATAGGCTGTGTCATGTTTAACTGGGATTAAATGCAAATCAATTTAACATCTTTAAAAGTAGACCCTTTGATTAAGAGTTTTGAGTGTATTTTATTGGTAATTAAGTGGTTTCTTGCTTTTCTGCACAGCTTCTGTTTCTTTGACTTCCCCTCTCTTTCATCACGAACCACAGCTGCACTCAAAACACCCCCGACATCAAAAACAACCACAGAAAGACGGAGGATGTTTGAGAACAAAAGGGCAAAGATCACCTTAAAACAGTGTTTGTACTTCTTTATCTAAAGTTGCTCTATAAAACCAATAGAGAAAACTTGTCAGTTTGAGTTCCCGCACGCAGATAATCAATGAAGATCAACAATTCTGGACGTCTACAGAGAGGCAGGAGTAGGTCAAAAGTCCTCCTTCTGAGCTCCATTTAGGAAAACTTCCCCAAAACACAAACAACTCATTCTTTACTCCCCTGTGTGTCTTCATGCATGCTTGTGTGTTTGCCTGAAGTGGACAAGGAGCCAGAAACTGAACGGTTCTCATATTATTTCCAACACCAGAGACAGAGAGGCGAGCGCATGTTTCTGATTTCCTCCTGGGTGCCATTTTGAAGTTTTCCTCGGCGAACTGAGGCTGCAGGCCAGACAGCTCCGAGCGGGCCAAACCTCCCGCTCAGACACAAAAAGGACAAGAGGAGCAGAGTGCCCGATGGTTGTATGCTAGCTCACATGCTCAAGGTAATAAACCCAAGCTGTTTATGATTTGTAAACTTATAGAAGAGGCTGGTGTGTCGGCTTTGCACGCATCAAATCAATCAGTCCTTCAAAGAGAAGACGGACAGAGACAAGGGCCAGACTGCACGTCTGCATGATGGGATCTCTGCTGTAACATGAAGCCAGACTGCTCATGTCGAACTGACTCTAACCTCAAGGTCCATTACCTCTGAAGGATCTGTTAAAATGCTCATGAAAGGGGGAATATTCATAATGTGGATGATTTACAAGTCGTGTAAAACAAGCAGAAATAGTCCTGAGGATAAGAAAACTGTGCCTGCCAATTCAAGGCTCAGTCTACAATCAGCTGACTGACAAATATGATACTCGTCAAAGGTTGATTCTGGTATTATAATACTTGGGTCCAACTGTTTTTTTTTTGTTAACACATATTGTGGTTTAAATGACTTAATGGTGCAAAAAGTGATTGCGTCAGTAGATTGCTTCAGCTGACAGCTGCAAAACAGGCTGCTGTAGTAAAAGATTGTTTTTCAGGGCGAATGTGTCTGATAAAATTGATCATTTTCAAAACTACCAGACTCCCTGATCAATAACAACGATTTAACCTCATAGATCATGGGAGTAACAGTATATATCTTCTTGGTTGGTTCCTTTATTTGTGTTATTTTGTGCTATGGATCCATCTTCACCATGTACAACCACCAAAGCCATATAACAAGGTAAACAAACATGTCTAGGCAGAGTTCAACCAGCAACTCCTGAGTTCTTGGTTGTAAATTATTGTTTTTATCTATGGAGTCTGGTGAGCAACAAAAAGGACTCATTTCTGAGGTTGATTATTTCTGTCAAGTCAAACACTTTTAATAACAGTTTGAGCCTTCAAGATGCAAAATAAAATACTTTTTAGTGGCTGTACCATGATCAGGTACATCGACCCTGATGTGTTTTGTTGCAGCCATGACAGCCAATTTCACGGCTGCTTGTTGAAACAATCTTCTCAAGCTATTCCAATGTTTTTTATTACACATTTAGGCTCTAAAATATGCCCTTGATCGTTGGTTAATCTTTTTGTTCAGCATAAAATATGTAAAGAGTTTGAGTTTGGGGTGGATGTGTACAGTGACATGGGATACATTTCACTATGATTTGGTAATACACCAGGGTTATCACGATACCAGACAACCCGAAAAATAAATATGAATTCAAAACGGAAAAGACACCAACAGTAAAATCCAATGTTTTGGCTTCAACAACCCCGGAGAATCCACTAAAGTATCTGGAGCAGAAACCCTGAAAAGCTGCAGCTGCTCGGCCGGGGAGGGAGCAGAATGGCTGGGTCAGCCAAGGTGCCTGCTGGTACAAGCTGTAGGTCAGTCCAGTCCAACAGCAACAAAGTAAACCCTGCTGAGGTTCAGACTGAGTGTAACTGCTGCAGCTCCCTGTGACTAAGACCCCACCCCACCACTCCAGTCCCAGGGGGGCTAAACGTGAAACAGCCCAGTGAGTTTGAAAAGCTGCCAGTGTCAAGCCCCAGCCGGTGGGCGAGAGTGTCTCACTGCTCTACTTCAATGTTCCTTTTCCAGGGATTTTGTTACCTCAAAGAAAATACTTTTATCTGAACTGCACACAGAGACCCTTTAGAAGAAAGTATGCTTGTGTGTGTGCGTGTGCGTGTGCGTGTTTTTGTATGCCTCCTGGACCAAGACTGCACTAATCTTGAAAAAAAAAAAACTACAGTATCTAGTAGTTTCAGAGTTTGACGACAGTTTTGAACCTCAGTGAGTTCGAGTTTTCTTGAAGGCCTGTTATGTGACACTCTGAATATTAATACAGCAATAATCAAATGTACCCTTTGTTAATATGTTGTTGAGTAATGACTTCCCAGGAAGAGAGTGAGGTGAAACTACCCTAAACACTTTCCAAAACCATATATAGTAAATCCTTTTTAATTGCTATTAGAAACAGTTCATCACATTCTTCATTAAGTAAATTGACGGCTTTTTTCAATGCTGCTGAAATGTGTGACGCTTTGCGATGTGAATTATCCGCGGCTAAACATTAGCAGTGTTAGCATCACTAGCCGTCAAATTATCTTGCAGGTCAACGTCTACATGCTGAATGTGATTACACAGTGCTCCAGTCACGTAGATTCTTACAATAAAACCTGTGCTTCTCCTACGAGGTGCCATCCATCCACTCTAGCCACAGCTCCATCTAGTTGCAGGGAGCGGTGTTACAACTTAAACACAACATTTAACCAGCATTGTGGGCTTGCATTAGTAAAAATATGAAAATAATATTAAACTACCACTAATTCTGGTGGTGACCAGTGGAGAGGCAATGAGTTTTGTTTAGTTGACTAATCTTGCATTTTTCTAAAAGCCTTGCTGTTGAAAATGCTCCAATAATTCTTTGTCTATTTCAGGTATCGAAAGTTTGACCTACAAAACAGAAGCTTCAGGTGAACTTAAAAAGCTTAAAATATGCAGCCTCCTACCATTTCTTCTTCTGCATGTTTAAAGGTTTAGTATTGCCAAGAACATTCATCCAATTACCTCCATCCCACTTCTTTCTAAATTGTGAGCAAAGATATTTTTCATTATGTTGTACGTGGTTCTTAGCGCCAAAAGTGAAGAAAGACAGATGCAGAATGAAAAATAGGAGTATGATCGCTGCCTTACTAGATCCATCCATTTCTTATTTTCCGTTTATCTTGGTGTGGGGTCCCAGTGGCAGCATAATGAGGAAACAGTTTCAGATTTTCCTCCACTGAGGAAAGTTTTCCAGCTCCTGAAAGGAGAACTCCAAGTCTTTCCCAGACCAGATGAGATAAATAATCTCTCCAGTGAGTTCTTGGTCTACCTCAGGATCTCCTACTAGTTGCCCAAATAACTGAACAAAAGGAGGCCCCGTTATCAGTTGCCCAAACCACTTCAGTTTGTTCCTTTTGAAGCCTTTCTTAGCTCTTTTAGTAACATTACCTTTCTGAAACAGAGTCATTACATTCATCAGGTGTAGATCAGTTACGTGTTCCAAAATTATCCAAAAAGCTCTTGTTCCCAAAGCACACTGAGGCAAAGAAGGAACTAATGACCTCAGCAATAAATGATTGATTGTATTGATACCACGCTGAATCCAGAAAGATTGTGAAAACAAACCAAAGTAGAAAGTTGTGAATAAGTTATCTGTCAGTTAAGGAAAGGATTCTTCATGTTTCCACTGGAAATCAAACTCAGTTCATCTCTGAGTTAAAGGAATAAGACTCATGGATCGATAAACACTTCATGTGTGGCCGTCATTAATAAATCTTTTAGCCACTTTCTTCTTGCCATGCCTGTCTGGCTCATGGTTTCATGTATACAAGTCTCTGTTGAGGTCTGAGAGCGCCACGATGGCTAAGCACTGACGACAAACACCAATCGATACGTTTTGATGAGTCTGCTCATCATCAACTGTCCTCCCATTGATATAAAGGAAAAGGTCCAGCTCCAGACATGAAAGACGAAGAACCTTGCAAACATTCATTTGTTATCCCCCTTAACTCGTCTTATTACTGTTACTGTGGAGAAACTGAAAACTTATTGATCCCAATATCCATTTCCACCAGGGATCAGAACAACTGCAAAGCCACTTAAAAGCTATTGATTGCGGCTTCAGGAGCCCAATGAGCCTCATTTACAGCAAACTGGAGAAACCTCTGCTAACCAGCAGTCAGAGGTGAAGCCTGGACAAAGAGGAGACGCCCAGGTGTGGTCACGTTAACAATCAGTTATGATGATGATGATGGACAAAAGGATGTTTGGGTTCAGTTAATGCAACTTGTCCTTAATGTAAATTTTGTTGCTCTAGACCAAGACCTGCTTTTTGAGTAAACTAGGTTAGCATTTACATATTTGACACATTATATGGCTTTCTATTAGGGATGGGAACAATAACTCGAGTACTCGTTGTTGACATCTTTATTCGAGTAACAGTTCACTTCTCGTGAATGTTGTACGCTACAACTCAGTTAGCGTTCAATGCACCATGTCAGCCAAGCGCAGGAAAATTATTACTGGTAAAAATGATGGCGATAACATGCTGTTCAATATATGTGGCATTAAACTTGCAATTCTTAGAAATACCAGTTTGGTGCTTGAAGGTATTATATGCAGAATTGTATGACGATGTTTACATTAAAATACCTAAATTAATAAAATATGGACTAAACCCATGTTATACTGTATATATATATTTTTTGTTAATTATTTACATTATCTCAAATATGTCCAACAGTTATCAAAGAGAGAACTACGTAATTTTATAGTTGACGTGGTCCGCAACAGCCGCCATGATGAGCTGCCATGATGAGCTGCCATGACAGACACAAAATGTTCATCGTCGCTAAGGAAACACCGGAGGTTACGTCAAAGGCCCTACATATGAAAGCAGGAGCTTCTACTGAAAGCTGCTGTACTGTCGCTGTATGTGCTGCTGTGATAAAAACATCACGTAAATTATACTTAGCTCATGTCTTCATCATTGCCTTTACCACAGTGCAACACTGCTGAAAGAGGATTTCGTATAAGACATGTCTTCACTTCTCAGTTAAAAAAACATCAAAACAGCACATAGCTAAGGATGCTCTGCTTCTCATATCATCCACATCACTCCGTCTGCACTACTCAAACAAACACTGTGATCAACAAATGCTCCTAAACTGTTTCTCTGCCGAGATCCAGACTGCATTGTTTTCTGGACTGAAGAAGAGATGAGAGGGGGAGTAAATATTTGGATGGGACTGGCTGAAAATTTAAGACAGCAGAGAGAGCATTTCCACATGTGGTTTCATCACATAGCGGTTTAGTTCAGGGCTGGTTGCCAGATGTGTTATGCAATGCAGCAGAATAGTTGGGTGGTTCGTGGGGGTGGGGAGATCGTGCAATACTCATAGAGACAGTAGCCTTGAATTTAGTGAGATTACATTCTAAGTATTCACAAAGGAAACCTCCTAATTCTTAAATAGTTTTTCTGTATTTATAAAAAGTGAAATTGATTTATTTGCTTGCTCTTTCTTTTGAGAGAAGCAGATAAATTGCAAAGACTGTTCCTCTGTCTACTGAGGTTCAGAACCCCGCCTGTAGGACAATGACACCATGAAGCCCAAATAAACTATCACTAACATGTATGACAAACTGACCAGTAAGGTTACCTTTTGGTTTCTTGGACCTGGCAGGAGGAGGGAGGCCAAAAAAAAATAAAAATACTGACCCTGCAGCTGGGTATGATGCAGGGGAATCCCACTAATAGCGTGCATGTGTTCTCAGCATACATCTGAGCCAACTAGCATCAACTCGCACATGTTGTCATCAAGACACGCAAGTCCACTTTAAGGATTTCAAGTGTTATTTACCTTAGGGAGCAGAGACAGAGAAACAACCAGAACACACACAAAGACATGTGTGTTTACTGCAACAAAAAACCAGTCCACAGGACCACAGCCACATGTGAAAACCATTAACATGAACAACGCGATGCTAACACGGATAGAGCATTTGATAATCGACCAACGCACTGACAAACTGCAGCCCCGGAGGAAAATGATTACATACAGTTTGGAGACTCAGCTTTACAGTAACAATCCAACATTTTGAGAAACATGTTTCTTTGAGCTCATCACACAATGAGACATTGTGTTTAAACCCAACTGATCAAGAACATCTGTCTGCTGTGACTGTTAGCAGAGTAACATAACAAACAGAGCCAGATTCATAAAGTACTGGGAAGACCTTCAACTTAATCGTAAGTATTAAAAATAAAAACACATTCTTTATAAAGTTTTGCGTTCAACTTTCTTCTCTGGCCTCAGACACAGCATTGGAAAGTCTGTCAGACATACATAGTTGGGCACATCTTTAACGGACTGCCATAACATTTTGGATATAGGACACATTTTTTATTCATTTTTTCATCTTAAAAGTGGGCTGCATCTTGTATACTTGAGACCAATTTAGACCTACAAAATGCTGAAACATGCCCCATCATGACTGCATGTGCAGCCACCAACATCACCCATGAAAGAGAAAGTAAAAATATGCCTCCATTTATTGTGGCTAGACGATTATGAAAAACTTGAGTGGCATTTTAAAAAAGGAACCTTTGTTACAACAGATTTTGTATGTAAAGCCTGGGAGAAAAGACATAACACGTTGTTTAAGATTGAACTGTGACAGGAGCCGGCAACTTTGTAATGCTATGATATGTAAATGTAAACCACTGCAACTGAATTCTTTGGTGTCTTATAAGCCCATGAGGGTTGGGCATTTTGTGTGCATGACACGAAAATAGATTAAATCAATCAATTAATCAATCAATATTGCTTTGCCATCAGCTGCTACGCTACCCAAAACATGGTGACTTGGACCAGGCTGGTGGTGCCACTTTTTAACATCATTACTTCCTCATTTAATCCATGTGGAGTGCTGGTTTGATTGAAAAGACTCCTCAATCAAAGAAGTTACCAGCGAAGAGGGGCAACCCCGACTCGAAACGAACTGGTCCCAGTCTGTGGGTCAGTACTTCACAACTGTCAACGTTACAGAAGGCCATGAGCTCAACTAGCGTTGGTAGTTTGTTTTTTTTGAAGACTTTTGCCATTTATTGTCAGTATGAACAATAAACTAATTTAAATCGGCAATTAAAAGAACCAGCAACTTCCACAGTAAAGGGTTAAATCTCAAGGAGAGAATACTGTAAGTGTTTTTTTGCGACTCTGCCACTTCGTCTGAAGTTTCCATCTCTGTTTGTGGTCAGACACATTTTTCCAATGAATACTAAAACACCCCAAATGTTTTCCGTTTGACTCACAACACTTCTGACAAATTATAATTCATTCTTTCTTTGCGTCCTCCTTCCCTCTTCCCTGATCCACTCATAAAAAGGGAATAACAATCTGAATGTTTCAGAACAGTGGAACGGCTAAAACTTTATACTGGACGTACCTACTGTGGACAGACTCTCAACTTTTCCACAAACCACAGAATAAACCAAGCAACATCTGGAATAAAGCCATCACAGTGAGGACATCACACACTCAAACTCACATTATTCAAACACAACATATGTATGGAGTGAAATAAAATAGAAAAAACAATAAGAAACCTCAAGGCCAACTTAGAATTGCTAAAAATAAAAAAAAATGCAGTTCCTTGAGTGGCCTCTTGAGGCTGTCTCCAAAAGTGAGTTGGTCCCCATCATGTTAAAATGTCCATCTTTACAGCGGAAATAAACATGTTCACAGCCTGGTACAAAGACATGTTTGGTATGTAATGCAAAATGTTTATTGTTGTGTATATTCATGACAACTGTAAAGGGCTGGATCTTTAAACAACTCACCTTTTTAGACAATATTGAGACTTATGGTTATTTATATTCTGGGCGTGGCCTCTTTGAGTGACAGGTGGGAGCTGCTAGCTGTCTGCTAGGTGTCACTTTCTGTTCTCTCCTTCTCATCTCTCTATCACTAAACAGTGGAGCAGACTCTTACCATAACGTGAGTTAAAGACACTTTTTTTATTGCACAATAACCTATACGGCTGATGCTATTTTAAACAGTCAACAGTTTATTTCCTTGCACCCCTCCCCTTACTGTCTTGCATATATTTTGGTTTCACTGACACTGCAGTTTCTCACCCTCGGGTGTTGTGTGGTTGTGCTGATGTAGAGTACATTTCACTTCTTTGTGAGACCAGGGAGAAACTTCCTGCCGTAAACAGTGTTGACGATTCACTTTTGAATGATGTATAACAGGCCAGTAAACACACATGCGGCAGAGCTGAGGCAATAACTGGCTTCATTTTCAGTGACTTACACCACCACACTAATGTAACTCAGCTGAGAGTAATAGCAGCTTTAAAAAAGAGCACAGACCTACTTATTAGCGCAGCAGGACACTGTTTTCTCTTTCATACTGTTTATTTGTTACCTATGATAAACAGCAAACTGTGAACTGGATAGTCTGCTGATCATGATACTATTGTTATGATATATTACTTTCCAAAATCTGTAAAGCCTTAGCTCCATGTTATGTAAACCAATAGCCCGTCATAGCTGATCAAAGTATTGATTTGTTCATAAACATAAGAAATTTAAAAACTTGTTTACTCCTATATTTTGCTTGATAAACAAACAAAATTGTTCAAAACTATAACTGAAGATGTGTAGTTTGTTAAAGCTTCACTTTCCATACCATTTATAATAGTAAAATAACAGAGACTGTATCGTTTTAAAACTTTTGTTCCCTTACAAAAAGACCAAAGCCTCCAGCTAGCATAGCTTCTTAATTTAGATCGGTTTAAACAAAATAATGAATAAATTAGCAGACGGCCACAGATGATCTGTTTTGGTACAGTAAAAATCCAGGTTCAGTATTTTACACAAGTCAAAAAGTATAAGAACAACTAAACACTACAATAAAGGTTTGTTTGGATATTAGTCTCCTGCTATAATGGCCTCCTCTTTTTTTGGCTTTAGTCTTTCCACCAGATGTTGAACCTGGCTGCACAGGTTTTGTCCCATCCAGGCACACGAGCATCAGTCAGGTCCAACACTGGTGTTTGATAATAGGAAAAATACTTCAGTTCTCCCAGCTACACTTCATTACTTTGAATAAGTATTTACAAAGGACAGTTATGGTCTCTGTGGGTGAACAGACGAGATGTTAGAGGGGGAAAAAAAACACAGATACCTGGAAAGAGTTTCAGACCAGAAATGTTTGGACAGCAGACAGAGAGGGCAGAGGTCACACTAGGTAAACACACAGTGAACGGACAGAAATTCTCAAACCTGTATCCCCACACAACTGTTAATCCAACATTTTTACACATGTTTAAAACCGTTATGACATTAGCTTAGACTGTGATACAGTAATGGACCTCCAGCAGTGGAAAGGTACTAACATACCATCAAGTCATCACAGAAGGGAATCTCTAATTTATGGAAACTACAGCTGCTCTCTTTCTTTCTCCTACAGTCTCCAGAGATGTGTGCAACATGAATCATCTTTTTCCCAGTGGTCTCGATGATTTACAGTCATTCACAACGACTCAGATTTAATGTCATCTTAACTCATTGATATTAAAACCTCTTTGTCTGCACAATTTAACACACTGAGAAATGCAGTATCTTAACACCAGGAGGACCTTGTAATCTCGGCCTCTGCAGACCTTCAGAGATAAAAATAAAACAGAGAACCGTGTTCCTAAGCTCGAACTTACACGATGTGACAGACAGAGACGAGCGGCACACAAAGTCACCTGATAGCTTAGCTGGAGGGAAAACGATTTAATAGAACATATTCTGCTCCAAAAATAGCATATGCTGCCAAGATATGGGAAGAGTTTGACGTCTGGCAACGACAGCAGCAGGAGCTTGCTCATGCATAAAGATTATGTAACCTACAAAGACACTCAGTCTGTATTTCTGAGGATGGTGGTTCAATCTCTGGATCCTCTTCCTCCCTTGAGCAAGGCAACCCCTTGTTTCCAGCTGTGGTCTCAGCTGATAAAGTAAACCACTTTTGACTTAATCAGCAGGAGGATGAAAAATGTCTCTGTTTCTGCCATCTCACACTTCAGTGCAACCCTGGAATTTTCAAACTTCACTCCAACGTCGAAGAATAATGGTATTTTAAAACATTTCAGTGTCGTCGTGGCCTGGGGCCTGAACTACAAAGCAGGATTATCAGATCTCGAGGTAACTTCAGGGTTAACTCTTATTTTCAGGAGCATGAAGGTGGTTCACTTCTTATCTGGGTTAAATCACAATGGTTATTTATGCTGAACACCTATAAGGGAGACCAACAAATCATTTCTCTTTCCTGTTTGTTTTTTCATATGAAATATAAGATTGTGAAAGACTTTGAGTGTGTTACAGTTATCATCCTACAAACAATTAAACACACTGTGCCTTCTACTTTAGTAAATATAATATTGATTTACTCAGCTACTCACTGCTTTAATTGAAGTTTCTTATTCATGTTTATAAGCTACAAACCGCTCTGTTTCATCACATCAGCTGAAATGTCTTAAACTCTCAGACTTGCCATATTTAAGGAAATGCTTAGAGCGATTTAACAGGTGGTCTTATATTCATATCTATTTTGTTCTCTAATAATGATTAAGTGATACTACACACCTTAGTTTGAACATTCATCCAGTCTGTACTTGTTTTCCCCCAATAGTCATTTCTGCATTTGTTGCTGCAGCTGTGCTGAGTCTGGATGATCTGTTTAACTTGTTTAAGTTGATAACCAGCTTCATGTGATCCCCCTTATCAGGGTCAGTAAAACCAGATAACCAAAAGATACCCTGGGTATGTTTAACTCTGTTCTTGGTCCAGGTTCCTGATATAGAGGTCCACTCACAGCCTGTTACAGCTGATCTGGTTTCTAGAAGTGCATTTCTTTTTCAGTATATACTATAGGTATGTTGTTATAACTGTAATAATGTTTAATGTGTTTATCCCACTCCTAAGAGAGACACTATAGTTACTTTGTTTTTCAGAGTATCATGAAAAGAGTAAGTATATATAATTTGTTTGATGAGCTACTCTCTAAAGGAGTAGCTCGTCATTTTGGGAAACAGGCTCGATCACCATCTTGCTCAAAGTTACATGAGATCATTTGAGTTTGACTGAAGGTGTAAACGCCAAAGAAAGAGACCCTTTTAAATCTTCTGGCTCTTGTTCTGATCCGTACTCACCCTTCTGGTGTTGTCCAGGACTTTGGGGTCCGGTCGGCCGTAGTTAGGGGGGTTGGCGTGGGGGTCGTAGCCCAGTCTGGACAGCATGGGGGCGACGACGGCCATGTCCCTGACCACGTCGGCCGGGATCTTCCCCACCCACTTAGACAAGGCCTCCACATTGACAGGCTTGATGACCTGGTCTGTAGACCGCTCCACTCTGTCAGGAAGGGAAACAAAGGTTAGAAAAAAAATGCAATAAAGAAAGTACTCAATAAAAAGAGGAACTCAAACTGAGAACCTTGTGAGTGCAGCAAAAAAAATACAGCTGACGCCAAGGGCATTTATACATTCAGGACACTGAGTGCTGAAAAGCATTGGTTTTTGGATTGAAAATGGGCACGTGAACGATGAATAGACACTGTTAATATGTTTCCTGCAATTCAGACAGTGCGCATGCAGCCACCTCCTGCATTTTTGGGTAATTAAAAACAAGACGTCTCCCAATATTGGATGCATATCACTTCTATTTTTGGTGCTTTGGTATCAAAACAGGTATCGATATTGGTTGATTTTTGACTAGAATCGTATCAAAGTAAAAAAAATCTGGTATCGTGGTACGAAGAAAATTACCTTCCCGCAGGAATAAAACTTTCTGTTGTCCTAAAACAATACATTTATTGAAACCCCCTCTACTGTTTCTACATCTTCAGATTGCTCTCTCCTCCTGCACTCAAACTACGATCTGTTTACGGTCCAGCTTCTCCATCCCTCCTGTATGTTTCCTGACTGACTCTATACCTCAATACAGCAATTCACTTTCCTCTAATCCATTTACTTTGCAATTGAGTCTTTACACTGTACGGGTATAGTCTCCTGCATGATTAATAGAGTGAGCTGGTTTTGTCTTCTCAGGAGGACGCTGGAGATGCTCTCGGAGAGATGGGCCCCGATCCAAACATCCACTCTGCAACAAATGGGCAGGGAATCACTTTAGGTAACTCCATCAAGACCCAAGAGGCTGCTAAGTGTTAACGTAGAACATAAACTGATAAAGACAAAGACTGGGTGCAGGGTATGCAGCTTGGCTTAACTGTCATGTCCGATTTAGGCAACAACAAAAAAAGAGCAGATAATTAATTTTATACACAGCCACAAACTAGAGAAAACACAAATGAGTCACGGTTTGAAAATGAGTCATTTCCTTGCCAGTTGTGTAAGAGTACTTACAAATCTCAACTGCTTAGAAAACAGAATTGCCTTTGAATAAAAAAATATATATATACTTAATCTGAGCTCCATGGATTTGCAGACAAAACAATATGTAGCAGCATCTTTTAAAGGAAAACACCAACATTGACAATATCACTCTACCTCGTCCTTAACTTCCAATAACAAAATAGGAAATAATCATCGTTCGGGCTCCAATAACTGTCACTACACTGATATCAGACAACAGATCCCTTGGTCTACATCAAGCAACACTCCTGTGCTGAAAAATGAAGCCAATGACAAAGTGCAAAAACTGCAATTCTCCGAGTGTCCACTTGAACTGGCTGCAAAAAACTAGGAACCCCCATTAGGTCCAATTTTAAAATTGTACTTTATTAACTTTACAGCAGATATAAACCTGTTTTACACCTGGTACTAAACACAATTGAGATCTTTATAGCTCATTTCTTTATTGGCTAAGACTCTACAGGAATTAATCATTTGTTATAACTCATCTGTATAGATTAGATTAATGCTAAAGGGTTATGTATCATTAGTCATAATAAGGGGACTGGCAGGGTTGAAGTTTTTTTTTGTCTGATAATATTAATCAATCTTATTCATTAAGCACTAATCCATAAATGTTTTCTTGAGACACTTAAAACAGGTCTAAACCACGTTTGTTTTTATATTAGAAAAAATAGATACTGCTATCATGCAATAGGTTTGTAGGTCCTGCAGGGTAAGAGGCAAATTGAATTGGGTGCTGCTCTATTTGGCATTCTAATGAGTTAAAGAGCTAGCCTTAACACTTAGCAGAGAGTGATATATTAGCCCAAAAAAAAAAAAAGAAATTTGGAAGTTATGAATCTATTTCTAAATCTTAGGAGAGAAGAATCTCAATTTCTTCAGAAATCAAATTTTTTGCCCACCTCGACTCACGGCTGAATGTGTCTATTGCAGATGCTTGCAGTAAAAAAGGTACAATTTATTGTGCGGCATTAACTTATTCCTATCATCTTCTTTTTTGTGATGAATATCTCAGTCTTAATAGTGTTTGACTTGAATGACAAAAGATGGTGTTTGCAGCAGCACTAACACTTAAGTCCCGACTCAACACCACAATAAAAATGACAGAGACAATCCACAGATATAAATAACCTCTCTGTTTATTTCCTGTCATCAATCTAAAATAATTTGCACCTAAAGAGCTTAACGAGTGAAGTACACACATACTCCTCATGTCAGCTCCAAATACGATGTGACAAAAAAAAAAAAAAAAAACCTTTCTGGCCGTCACATGACCACTTCCCTCAGGCTGATGCTCTTAATGGCCTCCAGCTTGTCAATAATTCAAGACGAGGCCTCCTTTACCCAAGGAGGTGTTCTGTATCACCACAGGCTGAACAGAGGATCAGATAGAGACATCGGGATCACAAAAAGGATGGAGAGTCAGGTTAGGGAGAAGGGGAGGGAGCGGCTGACTGTTCTGGGAGGAGTAATGGAGCAAGTGGCCCAGCGAGGCAGAGCTCCACTAAATCAAGGCCGCGTAATTGATGTTAATGCTGAGATGAGGTCCCACACGGGGGCCTGGCTGCCCGCTGATCGAGATTTTCATGAAGATAGAGACCCGAGGCTGCAGGGTGGTAGAGAGAGCAGAGTGCTGGTGGTTGAAGAGGGCAGGAGGTGTTCTCTGCAGGGTGTCAGGGGGGTTGACTTTAATGGACTGTGGGCAGAGTAGCTGAGAGGAGGTGGGGCAAAATGTTTATAATGGTAAGAGGTAGTTGTGCAGCCCTGAAGGCTACTTGTGGCTGCTTTTCCTCTTACAACAAATTGTATCAAGAGCCTTTTAGAGGAGAGGTATGACACAGGAGCAAAGCCTGTAGTAGCAAACATGCAGAATGTGTGAAAAATTTAAATAGTATAGGGCCTCATAGGTTTGAATACTTCAAAAATACAAGAACAAAGTAGTCACATTTATTGTTTTCTGTCTATCAGTGTGTTTTTTATGCACAAGCTTCTCCAACCCATTGCATGATGTGGAAATAATAAACTTATTTGAATTGGATTGAAACCCGTTACATCTGTCAGATATTAGTAAAAACAAATCAGACTAATTTGCTGTGCATTTCATTAGAAATGAGTAAATGGCACCAAACTGATACTCATTGTTATGGAACTTTTCAGACTCTGTTAAAGCCTTGAAGTCAGAGTTTGATTTGTGGACTGTTTGGTGTGGACGTGCAGGACAAAAAGCAGCGAGTCTCTAAATGCTCGCCAGCACTCTGGTTAAAGTCTGTGTTCATTAATATTTGATGTGAATCAATTTGTGGAGGGGTGACGTGTGTTTTAAATGAGCACACATCTACATCTGGATCCAAAGAGCTCTTATCAAACCCTCTCCACATGAGCCCACATTTTGACCTCATGTTTGTTTTTCTATTCAGAGCCGTGCTGCGTTCTGTAGTGTAACACTAAATTCCTGTTTTATTCAAACAAAGTGAAGGTTATTCTCCTATGTCTGGAAACAACTGATGCAGACAGAGTGTTGTGAGAGTAAAGGACATTGTGGCCTTTGTCTGAAAGTCGAGGGTCCTCATTTTTGAGCCTCAGAGGTTCACTGTTGTAGTAACATGGCTGAAAAGCACTCAAGGGTCTCCATGGTACTTCAGCTTGAACCACAACACACCTGACAGCTTCTGAAGATGACTTTGTTTCAGCCTGCTTTACAGAATTTAGCCTCGACTTGAATGATATATGAGCACTCATCTCGTAGTTTTGCTTCATAGAGGATGAAAACCTAAATCTAAAAGCCAAACTGTGTCGAGGCGCTTTTTTTTTTTAATAGTCCTAGTTGCAGCAGCCGTGGGTTTGAATCTGAACTTAGCCCTCTGCTGCATGTCATCACCCACTCTCTCCTCCCAATGTTTCCTGTCTCTCTTCAGCTGTCATTTCAATAAAGATGCCAGCTGAGTCCTTTATTGTTTGATATCCACACATTTTGAGTCTAATCTGATCCCTACATGATTTTTGGGGGTCGAGGTCTCTGTCAATCAGTGGTCGTGTGGAGGAGGCTGTAGTCCTCCAAGCGGGCAGCCCGGGTTTGATTGACCTGTGGCAACTTTCCAGCATGTCATTCACCACTCTCTCATCGATAACCGACTCTATCCACTGTCCTCTCAAAGAAAAGGCAAAGAGCACAAACAAGGGATTAGCACATAGTGTGATTTGGCTGAGAATAAAAACTTCAACTGCAATAAAAAAGAATTTGCACTGTAGCCCATTACTACGATCTCTATGCATGTGCAAGTCGACACATCCTTATCCTTCATGATACAAGATCGTCCCATCGCATAACGGTTGCATGGCGTGAGAGATAACAGAGTATGAAATAAAATAAGCTACGCCAGATATCTTTGAGATTTGATAAATAAAATAGTGTGAAAGTTTCCTCAGAATGCAGTGCTCATAAAATGCATGTTTTCAAAAACAGAGCTAAAAGAGGTCAAAGAAGTGTTTTACTGAGATATCATTATGAACAGAGCAGCAGGTTTCTGTCGTCTGTTCAAACATTTGGTGTTCTTTGGACTGTGCCAAAAAAGGAAACAGTGAGTTTTACAGCTCTTCAGAAGGATTTAATGGTAGCAGCACCTCAGTGAAACTGTCTGCATTCTCCTCGTCTTACTTTTTCTACCATGTGCCATTGGTCCCCTTTTCTACCATGACATCACCTTAAACCAAAAAAAGTAGGTCATTGCAACAGTTTCTAGACCAGAGGTCATTCTAAATGTGCTTACGCCTCATAGTCTGCATGTCATGAGCAGGTTTATGCGTCTGCTTCTTGTAGTGTGGACGTCAGGGTTAAGAGGCGATGGTTCATCCTTGAACCACAGCTCAGAGCTTTGAGCTCAGCAGAATCAGAAGTGCTGAAGAGTCCTTGAGACTCCAAGTGCTTGACGTCACTAAAGACATGGGGTTTCTTAAGAAAAAAGAAGGTTTGACTTTCCGTCAGTTAATCAATAAATGGGTAAATCTCTGCAGCTCAAGAGGCATTTATTAATCCAACAGACCATTGTGTGTTAATCATGCTGAAAAATAATTTCCACCTTTAATCTTTAATCTGTTTATACGCCACTGTTATTCTTTAATTATGATGGTATTGTTTGGGCTGTAAAACAACCGCCCATCATAAAAAAGACTGGCCTGCAACTAAACCTAATTGCCGCCCCCTACTATGTCATCCTTTCTGCCTCTTTGTTACTTGTCCAAAGTTAAGACATCAAAGTTAAGAAGCACATGAGGGGAAGCAGAAGAGAGAATGAGGGCTGGAAGGAGGGCAAACAGCTCGATGAATGCACAGCTTCTTAAATGAAAACCACGAGTGTGTTCTCTCAATGCAGAAAATAACAAAACGTGGCTCAAACATCTCCAGAGGATATGAGTGTGTTCTGGTGCTACGTGGCAGGAAGGGGGAGAGAGTAGAGGGGTGAGACAGAAGCGAGGAATGAGGTTGGACCCCTCAGAGTTTCCTCAATGACTTTGAGAGGCCAACGTCTCAAATCACTGAAACCAAAACAAGTCTGACACCAGGCAGGGCCATTAGGAAAGCCTGCGTACAGTCCAGCACATGTAATCACGTGTTTTTCCCTAATGAGAAGGTTCCTCGCTGTGAGCAGCAGTAGGATGTTTCATTTCCAAACGAAACTCAATGATGGAAAGTCTTGAGGACTTGTGAAAACATGGGAGGGATACGTTTCAAGGCCAGAGGTGCATGCTTATTTTCAAGGTCTGCGGGAACTGAGATTAAGGAGAAAGTGATACCAACGTCTTGACACACTGCTACCTGCATGTCATTTTTCTTTGGGTTAACAGGCGAGCCACACTTCCCCTCCAGACCGAGAAGTGAAAAGCAAAATAGAAATGGACATGGCTAAGCTTTCTACAGCCATGGGAAGGTAGCATGGATGCCTGGGCTTAAATGGGAATCCCACCATTTAAAAGCTACATCCTATTTTTAGATATTTGGGCTTCTTAATGACTTAATGACTGAATGAGAATAGGTTCAAAAATAATGTAAGAGTTCTCCAGTTGATTGATTCTGCCGGTAGCCTTGAAATGGTCTGTAATGGCTGCAACGCGATCTCGGCAGGAAAAGGCCCCCAATGGAAATTCATCCACTCAGAGTTCTTGTTCTTTTCAAAGTCACCAAACTCCATTGAGAAAAATAGTACTTTTACCCTGAAGAACACACAAGACACTGGTCTACCACTGGATCATTGATTTGTGGTACATACAAAACAAATTGATTAACAAAGTTTTAAACACTAAAGTTGCACAATAACACAAACAAACTAAGAGACCAGGAAACAGCTATTTGTGATCTGCAAAGTAAATTAAGAGTTTTTCTTTTCAATGGTGTTTGTGGCTTTGAAGAGAGAATGATGCATTTCTGAGGAAAGGAATGAGAAAAAAAATCATTTTGAATGGTGTACTGTAAGATGTTTTTTCACCTGGGGCAGTTTGATTGTCTTGCCATTCCTGCCATCACAGTACCATTCAGCCAAAATAGGGACTTCTCTTAGCCTGTCAGTGGCAAAAACAAGCACTTTCATTGGAAGTACTCAAGCGTGCATTTTCCCAGCCATGAAAGCCTGTCTCTCAGCTGCTGGCTGAAGCAAACTACCGCAGCCTTTAAACACGTTTTTTAGTTATCTACATCAAATATGAACAAGAGTGTCCAGTTTATAAAAACACTCCAATGTAAGACATAAAACACAACCCTTTTCCAAAAGCTAATGTTTATTTTACCACTAGTACATCACCAGTGAGAAATGTGATGTATCTGCAGCTGCAAAGAAAAATGAATTCCTGTAGAAGCTGCTGTTTATTATCAGCCTCAACATGGAAAAAAACCAAAACGTTATCACAGAGAAATAGCAGACAGCTTCCCGAAACTGCATTTCAAACATGTCCCGAAACTCATGAGAACCTTGGATAAAGAAGGACTGAGTCACAGCATGAAACTTTTATAGATGGTGATTCAGTTTATCCTCACTGGATGTGGCAACGTTTGAGTGCTGGAAGTACCTAAATGGCCCCAAATCCGAGTGAAAAACATTCATACAAGGGACAAAACGAGGCCATTGACCTAACACCTTCACAAAGTATTACACTCAACCCTAATGCAACAACCAAAAGAAGATAATGTAGCTGTTTCAGTTTAGAGAAACTGCCAAGAGCGAAAATCTATTCTTAAAAGGCATCAGACGGGCCTGCGTTGTAATTACTCTGAAATTAGAGAGTTCACTTACCAAACTACAAGTTTCAACCAGAGCTACAAACAACAGAGATCAAAGACTCAGCGACGGGAAGCAAGAATAATAGTTCAGTCTGAACCTACAATTACTAGAACCAACAATGAATTCTTAAAATTAGGCCTTGACAGGACTGGAGTCTGATTGGTTTAGGCTGTTCAATAACAAGCTTTGACTATTTGTTCGCCTTTTTCAGTTTAGCTCGTCAAGAAACATTTGACCATCAAAAAGCTGTGTCGACTATTTCTTGCTTCACCGGTGATTCAGTTTTTCAAGTTCAAATAAATGTAATTAATTTGACCAAGGCAAGCTAACAGTCATATTGGAAAAAGTGCAACAAGATTTGGTAAGTCAAATAACCTATAATCTATATCTAGATAAGAATATCAATGATTGCAATTGAACATTACTGAAACAGACCAGTGTGTTCTGTGTGGTCATTTTCATCCGTCCTCACTGTGAAACACAGGTTAGAAAGTCTAAGGCTGCTAAACGTGCTGAACAATATCAGCCCTCATAGACAAATAAGTTAACTGTTTTATAAACCATTGCTTTTATTTACTTAATCATGGCCCAAAAATTGCTTTCCATGACACATTCCATCGATCCCTTAAAAATAATCAAAACTTTCATCAAATGTACGACATGATGATTGTCATCATTCAAATCATCATTTGAGTCCAGAACAACATGTCATGTTTTGGGATTTGGGTTCAGGAAAGGAAAAAGGAAAATAGGAGCTCTCGGCAGCACTTACTTGGAGAGAGAAACTCCTCCAGCTTTCCCAATGAGCTCCTCATGATGGAGGACGGCATCATTCCAAGGAATGTCCAGGAATTTCAGCAGTGTCCTCATCCACTTCTCAGGATGGAGGACCAACTGTTCGTAGTGCATAGGCAGACATTTGTCCGCTGCATCCAGGCACTGAGTGTACATGGTCTCTATGGCCCGGTTCCACTTGGTCAGGCAGTCCCTGTAGCTGCCCAGGTCGAAGCCTGCAATAGTCACCTTCCTTGAGATCATGGAGTGGACAGAGGCTCGCCCGTCACGGATCATGAGCACAAACTTGGCACGGGGAAATATCTTGGCCAGGTAGGCAAGCGACTTCAGTGCAAATGGGTCTTTGTTGCAGAGGAAGTTGGCGGGCTCTCCGTGTTTGACAATTATTTCCAGCAGGAAGGCCTGCATGGCGGCGTCCAGCACCTCGTCGGTCACTCCAGCCTCATCCAGACGCATCTTCTCTCGACCTGACCGACTCCACATCTGCTTCATGGCGAGAATCCGTGGGATGACGCGCGTTTCCTCTCCACAGCGCACCTCAGGGTGAGCGTCCAGCATGGCTCGCATTAGCGTGGTCCCGCTGCGGGGAACTCCTCCGATGAAGACGAGCGGCATGTCTTTGTTGTAAACAAACGGCGAGCTGAGATTTTGACCCATCCGTAAGGTGGTCCGCATGCTGCCCCCCAGCGCAGACAGCGGCAGGATCCCGCCCAGCTGGCTGCGCTCCTCGATGCGATGGTGGCACTCCATAGCATGGCGGCCCAGGTAGAAGACCGTGACCGAGCTGATGACCAAGCAGGCCACCAGCAGGTTCTGTTTTAGCTTGCCAATCATGTTGCAGCCCACAGGCAGGAGAAGACAATATTACCACAGGGGCAGTTTTAGGGGGAGGGTCGGGAAAGAGGAACTGAAGGGTAATTAAGGTTCCCACCCTTTACGGTTGTTTGCTGGGAACCGGGCATGGGTCGAGGTCCCTGGTGCACAGCAGACGTCGAGTCCCCAGCTCCATCAGGCCTGGATTTGGGTAAAAGACACACAGAAGACAAAGTTTGGATATGGCTATAGAATTTAAGTAAAAAATAAAGTGAAGTTGAAAAGAAACCATAAAGACAAGTAAAGGTATAACCATAAAGCCACATGGATCAATGTATCGCTTGAATGATTGAATAGAGTTAAATGAAGAAGATAAACACAGATCGTCATCATCATGTTGAAATACACCTTGAATTTAAAATCCCCATGGTGTTCTGTGTCTCATAATGTTAGCGCGCCCTTGAACTAATTAAAGAGATCTCCTATTGGAGCCGCAACAAATGATCGATCCGTCAAGATTTTTAAGATTAAGCAATTTTTCATTCAGTACTGACGCCACGATGCAATACGTAACACATACTCGGTTGACATCATGATTTTACCGTGAGTTTGTCCCAGCTTTTCTGATTTTTACAAAGAAATCAGATTAAAATCAATTTAGGAATATAAATGATTAATTTCAGTTCTCTGAAAATATGAAAAATTGAAATACATCAGATTGTGCCATTTGTGATTTACACCTAGTCAAGCTGTATGTCTCACATTTTAAAATAACTCAGACTGGATGTCAGACAACGGCATGCTGCACTGTTATTACTGCATCAAACACGTCTCGGAACAAAATACAGAGGATACATTTGTCAGGAAGACTGATCACACCCTTCCTTTATCTGACAGGCCTTTAGATCTCAGGCCAAAGTCACTATGCAATTTCATCTCAGCAGAGAGGTTTGACTTACAAAGATGACAAAGAACTCCTTTAAACACAATTATGACAATGAAGAGGCCTCCAAAAACTAACTCAAACTTGTTTCACAGATGTTTCTTTACAGAGAGAGAAGGAAGAGCAAAATGTACACAGAATTTTTTTTTTTTTTTTAATATTTACTCTGGATTCAATTATCAATTTGTATCAGATCTAATCATAGTGAATTGAAACCCCCCTGATCGCTCACAATATTTTTAGTTATTGATTCTAGAGGAAGCGATTGAATGTTTGGCAGCACTTTGAGTCCAAGACAAACTTCCCCAAGGGGACAAATAAGTGTCTCGTATCATAGACAAAAAAAATTGCAGTGTCACTTTTTTCAGAAATTATCCAGCCCTTATGCACACCCTTTACATCCACCATATTTGATTTAGATTAACAGGCTCTCAGTATTGGCACACAGGCCACTCTGACATCACTAAATAAAAGGCTGCAGAGGGAGTGAGAGTAAGCATCACACTGCCCCCCCCCCTCCCAACACACACAGAAACTGAGGGTCTGTTCGTATGCTTCATTGCTTGGCAGAGCACAACACAATGACACAACACACTGTCATATCCTTGGAATTTTAATCAACATTTCGTTTTGCCCTTTCTCAGCGAATACACAACTGCTGACTGGCTTTTTAAAAATCCTGTGAGAATTCAAACGTCTGAAGCCTCATGGAGATCTTACAGTGTTCACATACAGCTATGTTTAGAAACGCTGGCAACCTCGACTGCTGCCGACTGCAGAAATCAACCATCTCCATCTGTGCACGGAGCTGACAAAACACACACTAGTGTGATATCCGTGCCAATGCCACTCAATATTTATCTTAAACTTATACTACAAAACACCATGTTGTGTCGTCTGGACCAGAACTCTCCCCCCGAAAAAAAAAATCTTATTCCGCTGGTTAAAATGCAATGTCATCATCTTAGGCCTGCTAAGTGTACAAAATAAAAAATATGCTATAGAATAGGTAACGTGCTAAGAATTTTACAGTCTATGCACTCTTCACTATTATTTTATGGAGTAAGTCCATAAATCCTGGACTGTATTTTTAATTTTTAGAGGGGTTAGGACACAGAAGAACAGGCAAGTGCCTTCCTCTCCCATCTGTTTCCCCTCTGACACCGGGCTGCCAACTTCTTCTCAGCGGTTCACTCGTTCCTGATGAGCCAAGCAGCCGTTGATGCTCTTAAGCAAACATCCACAACAGTTAACTCATCGTTACACTAGTAAGGAGCGTTTCACAACAAAACATTACAGCTAATTCCTCACATTAGCCTCCCTGTGAGAGAAGCTCGTGTAGGACTAAGCTGCAGATAAATACTGTGGCGTTTTTCTCCACAACAGTGTGGCCGAGGAATGTAGAAAATGTGTGAAGACTCTACAGCACTTCTTACAATCAGTGTTTGTTTCTTTGTCTTCCTGTCGTCAAGCTTTGTCTTCTTTCTCAGCCCACACACTCTCACATCTCTCTGTCTTCTCCTCTGTGATTCAGCGTTGAAGGAAGGAAGGATTTACAAAGCATGCAGCATGCCAACACCTTTAGTCTATTAAAAGGTAGTGCAATAGGGGCCTGCTGCTTCCCAAGGCCACTGAAACTAAGCTTAAAGGGTAAATCCACTTTAGCATTCACGTATGTAGTTCAGATGTGATTAATTAAGTAGGTTGTATGCTCGTGGTGTGTGTTAGTGAAATTAATCTGCAGTATTTCTGGATCATCAAAACAGCAACTACATCGAATAAATTAGGTCAATTATCAAGATCAAGTTCTGCATGAAGTAAAAGGATGCAAATAAAGTAGGCGAGAAAGGAAGAGGTGGAAGGTAGAACGACGGTACGTTAACATGCACAGTTTAGTCAAGCTACTGTTACAGCTTCATTAGGCAATTTAATCTGAATATCATCCTCGTCTCAGTATAAAAGCACCGAGGGAGAATCCATTCATTTAAGAACAAATGTCCGACTCAGCTACAGTAGGTGGAGATATTCCTAACAAGTTAGAAAACATAAAAGTGGTGGATTTATGTAGAATAGGTTCAAAAAGTTGAATTGCTGCAGTAGATTTCCTCACCCAGCAGCCTTGCAACAGGCTGTAATGGCTGTAACACAATCCTTATGGAGGAAATGGGCCTGATCAAATAACATCAACTGAAAGCACTTGCTTTCTTTCCTTTTTTGTGCAAAATTGTGATGCAAGACGACACAAAGTATATGAAAAGTTTACAATAAAATGGTAAAAGTGTCCCTTCGGCATGAAGCTCATTATCTAAATGTGGACAGAACTGAGCTCCATCAAGATGAAAGTGCACAGTGCAGCTCACCGCAGCAGAGAGAGGAGACGCTGACGGCTCATCTACACAATCAGTCAACAACTTTATGTGCGCATTTCCAACATTTCCAAAGAACAATTTTGAAATACTTCAATTTTGGTACCAAGAGCTATTGAAAAGTATGATGTATGGCGTTACCTTTTTTATTTTCTTCACATCATTTGATTAATTTAAGGCTAGTACAAACAACAAGCATTGGGGAAAAGATTCACTTTGCTTTGAGGTTTTATACATTATTTTGACAACTTTTGAAATCTAGAACAAAAGGCCCCTTCAGACCTCCCTGACTGCCCGGTTGATGAACTGCGGTTGAGATTCAGAGCTGTGTTGTGTTACACCTTGCACCGGCACTGAAATGTGTTTGTGTTAAATTAATTGAAGCTCCTCTCTCCTGTTACTGATATTGTATCCTCCTGACAGGAGATTTTCCCCCATTGATCTGTTAGTGGAAAAAGAGGAGGCTGAGGCTACTCTCAGCGGAGCAACGGTGAAACCAAACCACAACGACATTTAATAACGAGGACGGCTGAACATCTTCAAGCTCTGCTGAGAGTCAGCTCGACTGATAACAGCAAGAAAACACGATTTCAAAAAGTTCCCTCTTGTTTGGTTATCATTTCTGCTCTATCATTAACTGCTTGATGAGTTGGCTTCATCAGGCTCGTACCTTCAGCGGGCACTGCGACAGTTTGCACCTCCATTCCCATACATGTGCCGTGCATACTAGCTCAAAACCTTTACAAGCAATATGAGAAATTCTAATAGTTATGTAGGGTAATTGATGAACAAATCTCAAATTAAAACACTATGAAAATCAATGTGCCATGTTACGCTGTGTGACTCTCGGGTCCAACACCAAAGTTTATGAAAATCTGCTGCAGTCTGGAGTTTCTAACGGTCACAGACAGTTGTATGAAATGAACGATGCCTCTACAGGCTGAACGTGCATTTGGAGATCCCCTTAGGCGTTTATTATTTTATGACAAAACTACTGATAGAGACAATTTATTGGTTGTTGAATATTTGTGTAAAGCATGTCGGAACAAACATTCCAGCAGATAAATGTTATCTTCCTCTTCTTTTACCTTTCTTCCTCTTATGTTGTTTGGCTTCATGGTGCACTGGATTACGATACAGGGCCGCCATCATATCATATTGTTGTTGTGTATTGATGACAAATGCACCAGCTGCTGTACTTGGAACTCTGTGTTTTCCATGAAAACACCCGTCAGACTTTGTTGAGGGCCAATGACAGTATGAAAATAGACGGTGGTGGCCGCCGCCAAGTTTTGAATGCAGGAAATATGTTCGCAAATGTTTAAGGGGGGCCTGGAAAATGACTTGAATGACAAAAAGACAAGTAGCTTTCAAGCACAGTACCTTTGTGAAAACTGGCTGATTTACTGTCTGTAATTCTAATTCGGCATCTGTACCGATCTTTAAAGTCAGCAAGTTTCAAGACAGATTTGGAATCAAATTTAAGAAAATGTGCTCACAGTTTGTTACAAATATCATAGAATGAGTCCTGCTATCAGTCATTTTCAGCCATAAAAATTAAGGCAAAGCAGGAATAAAAAACAAAGAAAAGGGCAAGAAAGAAGAAGAAGAAAATAGATGAAGCAAGGAAGAAGAAGAAAAGAGAAGAAGAAAATAGATCATGTCAGTTTAAAAGAGAAATACAAGTGATCGGTGTCCATGCTTGTGCAGGCCTGCTCTGCAGCTGTCATCCTCTTACTCACAAATCATTCAGCCATTATTAAAGTTCCAATCAGATCTCGCACATTCCTGCAGGATCAATCAGCAGGACTGTGGTCCATTAGCCTTTCCACAACCTCTGCCCCCCAGGCTCTGTCATACATCACACGCTCATAAACCCAATCAACCTCCAGCTACACTCAAACACAGGAAGGAAAGATGTCATTTTGGCATGTGCAACTTTCAGATTCATTAAAAACAGCTACTCTTCCTCTGCTTCCAGACGTTTTCTTCAAGGATCACTGGGCAAATAAACTATGCATAAGGTCTTCTTCCTCCACCCGTTATCTGCACAAACCTTGAGTCAACCTTGGGTTCCTGGGGGATTTAATTTGCTTATGTACCTGTCGCTCAGCTTATGGCCTGCAGGGGCCTGGTTTGCATTTGCAGAATGGATGGTGTGCAATTAGAGCTGACACATTCTGACATTTCTTTTAACAGGAAAAAAGCCTCGCCCACTGGCAACCCCACTCTTCTTTATTGTTTGTTATGTCACTCAGTCTGTAGCTATGGAAAGCACTCGTCTTGTTTTAACAAAGTCAGCCTTAATGTTTAAGCCCAGTTAATGAGGACTTTTAATGTAATGTCGGGACTGTTCGCTTTTTTCCACATTACAGATAACACACACACACACACACACACAAACGCCCATGAAATCACAAAAAAAATCAGATGAGGGAGGGTAGAAAAACACAGGGAGTGGAGCCGTTACTGTGATTTGTTAAGAGCCTTAGGTCAACTTGTTCACAACCATAAGAAACACTAAACCAAGAAACGCCCTTATTATGCAACCGGCTGCAAATGATCCAAATAAAAAACATAGAGCTCATGTTCTTTTACAATCGCCTGGACATTAACTACTCAATCATCACAATATCACAATACAATGCACTCCTGAATGTTACGAGAACATTTCAGGACAGCCTGCCCCTGAAATCTTCCCTGAAAAGTTTTCCCTGTCTGGGGGATTTAAGGAAGTGGGGGTCTCAGGAGGCAAGATATGATGTAAAAGGTGCTTGCTACATTTAAAAGGGAGAAATAACCAACCGGTGAGCAAAACAAGAATATGAATTTTATCATGCCTATAACCCGTCTATGTCAGCCATGCTGGCCTGTTTGAGCACGCATTCTCTGAAAAGTGGAGCAGGCAAAAGACGGAGAGGATGTGGTTTGTAGACAAGCTAGGGATACATATTAGTAAGAAAAACAATGTATTTTGCATAATGTGTGACCTTTAATAGCATCACAGTTAGCATGTTAATGCTGACAGCCCTACTTGAAATACAGCAAATCAGGGAATACTTGTTAGATGATTTGTCCAATACAGTTCAACACTCTTGAAGAATGTATAACTGTCCTGGCACATCCTTTAAGTTTGGCCCCTGTTAGTCACGCCTTGCAGATTGAAGCTAAAAGCAAACATGAAGATTCCATAGTGTGAAGATTTGTTTTTGACCTCAAAAGGCTATACAACATTTAGCTTCCTTTCTCACGCAATGTGTAAACTTATCTGTCACTCCCACACTGTGACATCTACTCGCGGTCAATAATTTCACAACATCAGAGCAGAGTACTCATGCAGCTCACGCAGGAAGCACTTCAAACCACAGCAGTCCTGCCTGCGGGAATCTGAATATGTGTGTGCTGCTCAGTGCATTTAACAAAATCAATGTCAGTGACCTCTGTAAAAGCAATGCCACACTTAGGTTAATCAGCATCACCTTCACAGAACAGGGGTTATAAACAGTGACTGACAGAACAGTAATGGAGGAAGTGACGGCCTGATACACTTTCACACTTTTCACACGCTTTCACACTTGCAGAAAATGTCTGAGGAGCTGTATGTGTGAATGCAAACAGTCAAATTTTCTTGTTGGTTGTTGAGAGTTTTTCCTCTCAACAACCTACTATTTTTTACTTATCAAGTCCAAGTAAGATGACGTGAGAATGCAGCAGGACATAACTAGGAGAATTCACCTGGAGCAGGGTTGGAATTTATTAATTCCCTGCAATCAGAGAAACGACCATAGATTGGTCTCATGCATACAAAAACATTAGCTACATAATTAAAGTGCTGCATTATGTTTTCTGTTTGGCAGAATGTTAGTCTCCGCTCTTTTGATATTGTGATTCTGTTTAACCACACATTGCATTGATATAAAGGCAAATATTCTCTTTAAAGCATTTTATAGCAGCATCTTTTGTTTTGTCTGCCACTTCTGTGTTGTTCTTTTCATATCATATCTTGCCTCAGGAGACCGCCCACCACCCCTCCCGTCAGACCAGGATATGTCCCGCTGTGAGTGCATGTGTGAAGACAAGATTAGGAGGATTTCTGGGGCAGTCCTCCTGAAATTCTCAAGAAATGTTCAGGAATGCATATGTGAAAACCCACTTGAGTGTGTTATTGATGGGGGAGGGGAGTTACACTGAGTGGGCTTTCTTTAGTAAACTATTCTCAATACTATTTGAGAAGGAGTAAGACACAATCTGTGCTGTCAGAGCTGTCAGTGTGGGAGTGTTGCTCTGGAGACCGTATTGTGAAGGAGAATTAATTAGCATAATTGTATGTATAACGTATTTACAAAAAAATCCTACAAACTTCACAGCTGATAACTTGTGAAAAATAATAAGGCTGAGCTCTCTGCAAGTTCCTTATGGCACAAAAATCAACTTATAGAGAAGTAGAACTTTCTAAATATAGGTACTAATCAACAGTTTGTGCAGAATGTGCAGGGCTGTGTTGTGATCCTGAATCCTGTTTCCAGCATTATTACAGAATCATCAGAATCATTATTACAGTTTCATCTTGTCTGTTCTTACCTCTTCAGTAAATGGGCTTTCTAAACAAGAGGTGAAATACAGAGGTGAATCTTTCTATAGGTCATTGATTGATTTGATTTCGATTATGATTCTTGGACTCACGATTCAATTCAAAATTGATTTTCGAATCAAACCGAAATCCCGATTCAGAACACAATCCCTATTTTTTACAAAGGGGGGCTTGGCTAAGAAGTGGAAAAGTAAACTATTTTCACACATAAGGAAATCTCCTGAAAAACTCCAGAGATTTCCAGGAGGAGCTGTATGTGTGAACGCAACAGCAGAATTTTTTAACCCCTTTTAGTTTAGACTCCTAGTATTTTTTCTGCAGATAATCCGGAGGAGCTGATGTCCGAACGCGGCCGAATATAATCCGGAGATTTCAATTTGAGCCAATAGGAAGAGAATGACGTTTATATAGTGACCGGCTAAAGTGTCTACACGCGACCTCTACGATCTCCGTGCACGTAGTTAAACGGCTGCATTATGTTTTCTGTTCGTCAGTATGTTGTTCTCCTCTCTTTTGTGGATGTTGTATTTCCATTGAATTACACATAGCATTGATATAAAGACAAATATTCTCATTATAACGTCGTGTAGCGGACTCTGTTGCTACGGCCGCTACTTCTGTGTTGTTTTTTTATGTCACGTCTTAGGTCGGGAAATCCCCCGCCCCCCCTCTGACAGGGAAAGTCCCCCGCTGTGAGGAGCATATGTGAACGGCTAGGTCAGGAGAATCTCCAGAGAAGTCCTCCTGTAAATATCTAGATATTATCCGGAGTGCATATGTGAAAACGGCTGTATTGACATTAAAGGTGCACTTAGACTAGGCAACCTGTACCATGCCCAAGCACATTTGACCCCCAAAGTCCAGTTTGTTTGACCACTGTGAGTACTCCATAGCGTGGCTTCCTTGGCCCTGGTACAGATGGAAGAGGTGGGATTTAGCATGGTACGACGCAACCAACTCACACCCTGCTTCATCGTAGTACCAAGTAAGGTGGAGAGGGTGCATGCCCAAAAATGCCAGCATTGGGTTGGCTGTGCTCATACTGACTGCTGGTAAACATTTACTTTTGATTTTGATCAACGGTCAATCATCTTTGGATGTTTGGAATCATGGAAGTTTATAAAAGTGAAACTGACGTGAATCAAATTTTTCCCACCACCACTAGTGAAATACAAAGCCATTCATTTATTAATGCATTTAACCAAAAATGTAATTATTACAATGCTGATCTTTTACTCTTTATGCCACATTTAAGAAATTACAAGCATTTTCCAGTAACAGCCTAACAAAAACATTTCTGTCAGTTGTAAACATTTAGATCTGAATCTGGTCTGCTGCATAAATCCCAACAGGCTACCGCCGCCCGATGTACAGTGGGGTTTGAGTGCGACCTGTGGCTCCTTTCCTGCATTTCATTCCCCCCTCTCTCTCACGATCACTGTCCTGTCTCTCAATAGAGGCATAAAAAGCTCAAAATCATTTTTTATTTTTTTTTAAATCCCAAAATGTTTCACTCTGGCTGTTTGCAGTTTTATTACAAAAAAAACTACCAGACATGATATACTTGTGTCCCTTCAGTTTCCACTGAGACAGAGTGTGTCACCATGGGGGTCTGACCACTTTGTGGGTGATCACCAAACTCGTTGGCTCAGAGCTCAACTCCTTCTGAACACTTTTCAAACAGTGTTGTTTCAATGTGATAAAAGTAAAGTTTCTTCACTGGGAATGCTGCTATTCTCAAACCTTCATATTTCTTTTTTCACATAATTTCGTACTTAATGACCAATAGATGAAAAATGTGTTCAAACTGCCAAACACACTGTAATGTCTGCAACGTAATCTTTCAGGGGAAATCCATACAATCATGCCATGTCTTTTTTGTCATTGAATGGCTGTTATTATTATTCCAAGTTTCCTGACACCAACAGAAAGGATCAGTAAAGAGATAGGCCTTTCTGAAAACAGTGGATCTTACTTTCTGACCAGAAACAGCTGTTGCGTAGCTTGCCTCAAAGCCACCAGACTGTTAACAAAATAATAGTTATTTTCCTCACAAAAAAACAAGTTGCTGGTCTGCCGCTGCCTCAGCTGGTTAGTTTGTTTAGTTGTGGGACTTGCATGGTCGCACATAAACACAAAAAAAACTCACTGATGGAGTCAGAAATATTTCGGCAACTCATTACAAAAAATGAATGTTTTTGTCAATGGAGTCTGGTGGCATTGAAGATAGAAATGTAACACATTTTTATGGATTAAAAATTATCTTTGTCTTAAACACACATTTCTATCTCTGAGGGATTCCTCTTATAATGTCACTAAGAATAAAAACAAGAACTTGTAGTGGTGCTATGATGGGGGGGGGGGGGGGGGGCAGTATAGCGATACCAAAATTACCTTGTAAGATCACAAATAGAAAACACAAAGAAGGGCAGGAAAGAAACCTCCCAAGTTGTGTTGTGTTAGCTATAAACTGTTGCAGACACTCTTTGTCCACACTCACAACCAGTAAACAAACAGTGACCAATCAATCAGGCATTTCACACCGAGTCCGAGCTGAGGACATCTACGGACATCTGCAGCCATCGGCACTACTATTCTCTTGAAGTTTGATGAATACATGCCCCCAGTCAACCTTAAAAATATGAGCTTTTCTCTGCAGTTTTCAGGGCTCAGTGGTCAGACAGCTGCTCAGCTGAATGTAATAATTGTGATGCAGCAGTGGGTGTCCCTTTCAGACCAGGAAATGAGAGTATAAGTGAGCTGGAGTCCAACTGATTCCTCTCTGCAGCTGTGGAGGCCGACACACAGAGAGCAGCCAGCACAGAGAAATACCCTGAATTCAACTGGACTCCAGTCTTTTTTCACTTCAGACCACCTGCGCACAACAGATGTGCTACCAGCTACACAGACACTGGTAGTCCTTGCCCCTCTGAGGCCAAAACCAACTGTTTTTTTTTTAGCTTTCCAAGACTGCTAGAATATATTTTCAAAAGCATTCATCATTGTAAGCCTGCAGGCTACAATTTCTCGTTTATAAATCCACTGAACAAATACTGTGACAGACCAGTATTTCCTTTATTTTCCTGCCATCAGCTCAGTAAGCAGTGAGGGGGAAGATAAAGCTGCTGCCAATAAGGATTTCACTCAGCAGCATGGGTTATAGCAGAGAAAAACAACAACTAAAAGTGCAACCATTAGTTAACAAATCAATAAGTGAATTGCTGATCGGCAATTAGTTTCTTCATTGAAAGAAAATGATGTTTTCAGTCGAGTAAAAGGGCCTTTAAAAAAACATGTTTCAATATCAGCTTGTGTGTTTTCCTATAACAAAACTTATTTGCAGAATATTTAACATAAAACAATGCTTATTGTGATTTTAGATAGTTTGTATTTTAATATGATTTCACGTCTTTTAAAAAAAAAGCAGCCTTATGATCACCCTTACAATGACATATTGGTCATAAATCCAGATGTGTTTATTTTCACACCAGCTCAGAAATGCAGTATATTGGCATACATTTTAGTAATCTGTTCATGTTCCCACTCTAGTATCCAGATCTGTAACAGCCTCAATAATCCCATATTGGTTTGACTGTAGTTTTACAAATACACAGCTGAATCAACTTGTTGCTCTCAGAAAGATAATCGCCTGTTATTTTGATAATCCTTCAATCATTTAAATATGTTTTAGAGCATATGATGCTTTTCCGCCTATGAAATACTGAGTTTCCTGCTATTATTGGTTTTGTGTCAGATTAAATTGAATATTTCCCATTTCCCCATATTTTCCAACAGAGTAGTAGATTAACATTGAAGATATTCAGCAAATACAAATATAGAGCTGAATGCTAGTAATAACAAAGCACTACTGTCTGCTGAAGTAAAACATGAATAATCAGTTTTCTGCAGCTAATTGATGCCACATCCCTGGAGTCCACCACAGGAGGGATGCAATGGGTATCCAACAAAAACTAAGACATTTAAATGATTGCTCTCTCGTAGTATTTTCTCATTTATGTGGCTTCTTTGTACAAGCTTGACCACTGTGATTAACTGAACCCCTGTTGCACTCACAGGCCATAATACGTAACCCCAACACATTCCATTATCTATTAATGCTACACGTAACCTCAGACCAGACCTCTATCTTAAATACTGCAATTAAACGATGGACTTCGTATGAACAGTTCACACAGAGTCAGCGTTAGGTTTTCCTTTAACGTCATGGTGTCATCGTTAATTCGGCACACGTTTCCAAACCTCTGAGGCTACTAATGCTCACAAAACCCTGAAGTTTAGATTTCGTCTCACAGTGGATTTTTACCGCACCCAGATGGGTCTGGTTTTGGAGATGAGCAGTAGACATTAGGGTGGAAAGAGGACGTGTTTTAAAGTTAATATAATTGAAATGCTAGCCGAATATTAAGGAACAGAGTTACCTTTTGATGCCAGTCTATGTTGATATTCAAGGTGTGCAACCTGACTGCATTTCTTGATAAACATGTCAGATCTGAGATACAGTTCGGCGAGGCACGTAAGGGCGCTGATCTGTCAACATGCACCTCCGGCTAATTTGTTTCCCCCTACATTGTATCCATATTGATTGGTGCGTGATTTCCAATGTTGACACTACACTGGCAATTATGTAACACACATTGAAAGAGGAATAATAGCTTTATAACGCTAAGAAAACGACGTATTTCGGTTATAAACCCCCCCCCCCCTTTAAAAAATGTGCGTTTAATTGTCGCAGCTCCTGAGCTAAAGCAAAGGAAAGGAGAGGAGAGGGACATTACGACGAAAAAACCTACCTAATTCTGCGGATACGGCGCAGGAGACTCCGGTTTCTCGGTTAAAATATCTTCACAGAATCCAGCGTGAATATCCGGACAAACCTGCCGGCCTCTCGAGTCACTTTCCGGGCATTTTCTGTCCACATACACCGTGTCAGCCGCACGGTGCCTCTGCTCGACTGAAGGTGATTTCAACACCAGTCTCCAGACTGCTAAAACTAACTGCACTGCTCTACTGGTGGTAAAAGACAAGCCCTGATTGGTCGATAATCTAGAGAGCGGTTGTGTGTCCCAGTCGCTGATTGGTCTATTCTGGAAAGGGCGGAACTAGGGTAGATTTAAAAGCACAGTACATTAAAGTCGACTTTTATTTGAGGTTCAGCAGGATCAATTAAACCTCATAAATCTTGTTGGAGTATATTGATTTTGAAATATCTTAAATAAGTAATAATTTAATTGCTAAACTATTCAAGTGAAACTGCCTTTCCGTCAAATTGTATCCACACAAGGAGTAAGAGGCAGCTGTGGCCTTGTTTACGTCCTCGTTTGTTTTGTAAATATAGCCTCCAAATAATTTCAAATACTCATTTTAAGTTACTTTAAATAATAATTATTTAATTATACAGAAAAATATAACAGTATTGGAAAGTTAATGCAAATAAAAGCCATCAAACAATTCATACTGTGAGACAATGTAGCCTATATAAATAAATCACAATGTCAGACAAAGCAAAGTTAGGATCAGGAAAACGCACACACATACACACACACAAGGTAAGCACAAGAAAGGGTTTGGGGTTTGCATGAAGGCTCATCTGTACAGGTGGGTTTTTAGTTTCTTATGATTACTCAAAGCACATTTACACCGCAGGTCAAACCTACACATTCACACACTGATGGCAGAGGCTGGTATATGTAAAGTGACCATCAGAAGTAACCAATCCCATTCACACCAACGAACCAGCGGTGCAATTCAGGGGTTAAGTGTCTTGCCCAAGGACACATCAGACATGTTGCTGCAGGAGCTGGGAATCAAACCTCCAACCTTCTCTACCAACTGCGCCACAGCCGTCCCAGGATACACCACAAGCTCTCCATGTAGGTGAAACAGCTTCTGCATCACCAAGAGGAGACTAAAGCCCTTCAGCAGGTCGACACACATTATCTTTTCTTGAAGGTCAGAGAAAAACTCAGCCATCAGCAGGACCAAATGCACATCAGACCTCAGAGGAGAAAGTGAGGGCAGATCAAGCCTCTCCACTAGATAATAAAGATTGCTTTTTTTTTTCTCCTACTGGAAAAATTCTCATGGCAGTCAGTGAACGCTTTGAAAAGCAGCGACAGAAAAAAAAAAAAAGATGGCGAGTGATCAATGATGCCATTATAGTGGCCGCTCTGGTTTCAGTCACAGTGAACGGTCAGTAGAGACGAGCACTCAGCATCTCCTGCAGAGTTCAAAAGTGCTGATAACTGATACGAGCAGACGCAGAGAAAACAGAGAGCCAACAGAAGTATTTCAACAACATGGAGGATTGTTTTTAAAGAAATTCAGCACTTTGTTGAATAAAGATATTTTTCATTGACATCATAATTTAATAAATGCATGAACATTTATCTCAGTGTATTTTCACATAAGATTTAAAAAAAAGTTTAGTGTTTTTTCTTATTTTCTAATTGTGTTTATTTATTTTGAAATGCTTTATTAATTCCCTGAGAAGTTTAAAAGTTGATGTTCACCGCTGGGATTAATATAAAGTAAAGTATATTAAATTAAATTCAAAATAACAAAAACAATACAAAAATACACAAATTAAGGGTATTTAAAGTTTTAGTTATTTCTCCAAAAGCAATTTTCCAGAGTAGCTTTTAGACATTTCCTTCATTTTGCCACTGAATTTATGTATTTTGAAATCTCCTTTGTTTATAACATAAATGTTTGCTTCATCGTTACAACTTTATTTCTAAGTTAAGATGCGAATCTGCATAAATTATGTGCCCCAATTTTTTTTTTTTCATTTCATTTTACACATTTTCATTCAACATACGTACATGTTATTAATCATCCTTTAAGAATGTTCTGTTCACACTTTCTATTGATAAACAGTAGATTTATTTTTTTTAATATGTATTCTGCCATTACCACTATTGTAGTGTTCTCCAAATTAAGTTTTTAATTATAATGTTTATAATCAACTTTTTTTTAATTAGAAATGCATAAAAAGCTGATTTGTGGTGACATGTGGGGTTTTTTCTGTGAATGTTATAGTAAAATAGTAATAGTTCATAGAGCATCTTGGAAATAAAACAGAGCTTTAAAACAACAACAAAAAGGAACTTAACTTGTATAATAATATAACAACAAGAAGCAGGGTCTTGCAGCTGTGCTCCTGCAGGAACCTGCATGGTATCAGATGACTGGATATCTGATATTTAGTTAAATATTTAAACACATATTGATCCAAACTCATGAAATATCTGGACAGTTGACACCTTTAGGATTATAAACAGGATGGTCAGTGAGTGTTGATCACAAAAGCATTTGGGTTGATGATGATGATGATAAGGTTTTGTCAACACTGATATTTCCCAGGAGACTCCCAGTAGATGAACAGCAGAGCAAGTACAATGCACAGAGTGTAAATCAGTGCTCAATCTGAGATTCCCCTCATTTATGTTGCATATTACTTCATTGAGAACTATGAAGGCTGTATAAGGGCAAAAATAGCTGCCACCACAATGCCTTCCCTATGGACTTTTACCCAGGGGTCTGTAGGAGTGTGAGAACGGATGGTAAAAAAAAGGGAGGAAATGTGCGTCTCCAACAATGCCCGTCTCCTCTTGGAGGAGGTTCAGAGGTCAAGGTGTTGAGGTAAGGTATTACTTATAGGACTGACACATCAACAGCGCCAGCCACCTTGTTTGTAGTTCGACCAAAGCTAAACAAGAGAGCACTGTAATGGAGTAAACAAATCATTCTAGTACAGAAAATATTTCAAGTCCAAGGAAGAGTCCAGCAATGCTTTTTCACAGGAAAATGTTAAATTAAAAAAGCATTACAAACTGGAAGTATAAAATGTCCTTATATGTGCCAGCCCCATGGGAACAAATCCAAAAGAGTAAAATAGGATCCTTTTTTTGATGGACACAAAAACACATGAAAGTCCTTTCCTTTCATCACAACTTAGATTATCTGCTTTTGACGTTTTCTCTCCACAAATCTAGAATAATTTACAACCCACTCTCATGATGACAGTCTTGTTTCTCTTGGACAAATTAAGACAATGAGCTAAATTTTTGTTGGCTGACTTAAAGTCCTTATCACGTCTGTTAGCTTGCATTTTACATTCAGTGAGAAGAGCACAGACAATCTTTAGCTCCGACACGTTAGTCTAATTTTCTGACTGAAGTTTTGATATAGCTGGATGTCTTACAGAGTCAAGATGTAAGCTGTGTCATTCAGTGCTTTCTGAACTTCAGAGAGGGAATCTGCTCTCAAAGAAAGGGTTAATCCTTGACTGACAGATTAATTGACTTGCCGCTCCCTGAGTGAATCTGTGTCAGTGTTCGTTGTTTTACGGCGCAGATTTCTCTTGACAGAGTTCCCAACAACTCGCATGCCACTTCTTTAAATGAGGATGTTTCTTTATTACTGGGAAAGAAAATGCACTGCAGCCAGATTCAACCCTGCCTGCCCCATGTAGCCTGTAATTACCAGTCTATTTAACTTCTTTTTCTATTTCAAAGCAGGATTTTGACAAACTAAAAATATTGGTCTTTCCTATGATCTAATGATAGATGACACATTTCTCCCTCTGGCCTGTAGGACTTTTTTACTGGATATGCAGCATTTTATTGGTTTGTTTTCATCTTTTCTCTATTTCTCAATGAATCAATCTTTATTTGTATAGAGTTAACTCAACAAGTGTTATCTCGAGACACTAACACCAACAATCAGGTGCATGAAAACAGCTGAAACATAAGCAGAAGTTCAGCTCTCACAGTGATGAAGCTATAGACAGCATGAGCTCTCAATGAGATAAACCCTTTTTCACACATACAGAAATCTCCTGAAAAACTCTGGAGATTTGTCTCCCCGGAGGTTCTTTAGGCTATGTGTGAACACAAACAGCCGCACTTTTTGCGTAGACTTTACCCAGAGTTTCTCCGACCAGACCCCTAGTATTTTTTCCTCAGAAAGTCCGAGTGAGCAGCATATACTCCGGAGAATTCATCTCGAGCCAATAGAAAGAGAGTGACGTTTATATACAGTGACTAGTGTCTACACGCGACCTCTACGATCTCCGTGCACGTAGTTAAACGGCTGCATTATGTTTTCTGTTCGTCAGTATGTTGTTCTCCTCTCTTTTGTGGATGTTGTCATTCCATTGGATTACACATAGCATTGATATAAAGACAAATATTCTCATTATAACGTCGTGTAGCGGACTCTGTTGCTTCGGCCGCTACTTCCGTGTTGTTTATTTACGTCACGTCTTACGTCGGGAAATCAGTAAAAAGGAATAGCCCCCCCCCTCCCCTCTGACAGGGATCGTCCCCCGCTGTGAGGAGCATATGTGAATGGTGAGGTCGGGAGAGTCTCTGGAGCGTTCCTCCTGAAATTATCTAGATATTATCCGGAGTGCATATGTGAAAACGGCTGTATTGATCAAGAAACAATCAGACTATACTGTCCAAAGTGAAGTTAAGATTGTTGAGGGTTTTCAAAATAATTACCTCAACTGCCTTGTCCTTGCTGCATTAAACACTCCACTAGTTTTCCAAGCTAAATATCCAATTTGGGATTCCAGAAGATGTCACAAATGTGTGTATTCCTGGAAGACCTTTTGCAATAGCTGTGTAGCCATGACTGGAGAAATAAATGAGGTGCAACTTTTAAAAAACTGATGGGTGCTACTGCTGAACATTTCAGGTTTTTTCCATGTTGGCCAGAGGGTTGGGGACACCCAGATGGCAGATGAAACGATAGTGTCTGATGCTATATGATCATTTTTTTCCTTATATGAATGCTGCGTGTAATTTGAGTGTAAAAAAAGAGTGTAAAGAACATGTTGTAGAGCAGAAACCACTTCAATGTAAGGTGTTAGTTTTTATCTATTTGTTGTAATTCAAACAAAAGCAATACTACCATGATGGTGTATTGGAGTATTTTTTGCAGATTGTGATACATCCCCATATTTTTCTTATGCACACTTTGAGTATTTAGAAAAGCGCTACATAAATCAAATTTATTATTATTATTATTATTATTATGAATAATAATCTGAACAGTCGTAAAATGTCATTGATTCAATATGATTCAAATGGAGACAACGTAAAAGAAAGGAAGAGAGGCTTTGCACTGACTAAGCTGTTGACCAAAGTTTCATGTCAAAAGTTGTCCTCTCTCTTCCTCTGGAGCCCCTGAGGCTTTTCGGTCCCAATTAGGAGCTCTGCATCTGTGCTGATTAGTCAACAGCTTTTCAACCGCTGCCAGCAAAGGAAGCCAAAAAAAGAGGAGAAGGAGCTCTTGGCCTAGATACCCAACTATTCAGAGTCCTAACAAGGTGAAGTGGAATGCATAAAATACAAAGACATAATCTCTTTGGGACAATGGAGGAGAAAACAAAGATTCAATCTGTACTACTTCCTCTCTCGTTCAGCTGAGAGACAAAAAGACTGGATTTAGTCCAAAATGGGATTTGTTTCTGCCCTCTGCAAGCAGCTGGTATGATTTCAAGTATAACAGACAACCAATAACAATATAAGTCAAGTAAAAAATCAGGGTGATTCTACAGCAGCTTCACTACAGTGCGCCTAAATGGACAAAATAGTATAAATGTGGTTTTAAAAATCAATGTGTTCATTTCCAAGCATAATCTCATTGCGGTTAACACGTTAACGCTGACAGCCCATCTTAAAAGTTGTTTACTAGCTTAGCGTGAAGACACAAAATCAGTAAACAGCTACGTTAGCCTAACAAATCCTTATCAAACAGATTCTCCTGCTTGTGAGTATCATGTGTGAAAGGGCAACTCAGGAAGATTTCAGGGGCAGTCCTGTAATTTATCTTGCTTTTTCCAGGAGTGTATGTGTGAAAAGGGCAAGGGAAAATCTGACGCACAAATATCTGTTAGAACAACAAATCACCCTGCAAGTCAAGGATCAAGGATCTGAAGTTTTTGGGCACTTACATATCTGGGTCTTTTTTTTTTTTTGGCCCTGAAGGTGCACACTTGCTTAGATATCATTTGATTGAGTTTTAAACTTCAGATACGTCTATGTGATATGGAACAAAACGGTCTCAAAACCTGAAAATCACCCCCAAACTCCTGATGACTGTCTTTAAAAGTAATCACTGTGATTGACAGAAATAATAGCAATCTCCTTGTATGCTTAGACAGTAAGCAAATACTGTCTCTGCAGGACCAGTTTGTACACACACACACACACACACACACAGAGAGACTGTGAATTAGCAGGATGTCCTGACGGGTTAAATGAGAGGTTTGTGAGTCTGGTCAGGTTTTATCCAACAGTAAGCTGATGGTCAGGGGGTGTGCCTGTTGTCTGGGCAGATGGTAAAAGGGGGAGGGGTGCAGAAGAAGTGTGAGACCCCAGGAAATTACATGCATGAATTACTGCTCAATATTATCACTAAGCTGGCAGTATCCTGGTGATTAAATCCCCCCCATCCTACTGTATATACAGAACGTAATCCAGTTGACACAGTTTTTATAATAACTGACTCAAAGTTGTTACAAGTTGATTGTATGAATGGCTCTTGTTTGTATGCTGACGTATATGCACTGAAATTTGTGTCAAGCAGCCCCTCACCATGCATTATTAATGAGCAGTGTTATATAACGAACTGGGGCTGACGCACTCTTTCACAACAGCACCGTCCTCTAAACCCTCAATGCCCAGTTTTACCCGGTCTGACAGATCTGTGATGGACTTGCTCATAAAGTCCATGCATACTTTGATCTGGGGTTGTGACGATACCAGAATATTTAACTTCAGTATGGTGCTATTTTAAATCAGTTTTCCAAATTAAAAAATGTCTTGTTATAAATGACCAACTCATGCACACTGTTCAAATTGCACAAATACGCTGGCAATGCTTCAGAACCAAAAAGTTGCCAACGTATTTGTGCAATTTTGACAGTGCTGAATCTTGGTGTCTTTCATTCAGACATTCTTCTATTGTAGTTTCAACTATTGCAGGATGTGAAGTTAAGCTCTTTGATCTATTCTGTTCGTTGGCAATAATAAAGGCACAGAAATAACCCCACACAGCTGTTCTTTGGGGAATGTGGTTATGGTATAAAGCTCTTTGGCTTTTAATGTCTCCAAGTCAAAAACAAATGTATGTCAACAGTGAAAAACATCACAAGATGTGTTGGCTCAGTGCAGAGGTCACAGAAGCTGCACGACTGAGGAGAGGATCATGTCCAAATGAAACTTGACATATTTTCATATGCTTGTGTTGGATGTTTTGCATTTCAGGAGGGAACATTTTCTGCACTCATAAGAAGCTGTATTTTTTTTTGACAGTGAGAGAAGTACGTTTTGGCATTGTGTTGGTGAATGGGTGTGGAGCAAATACAACGTTAGAACCAACAATTATTGTTGACTCTTTTAACCATGAGTATGGTCATTCTTGCCATCATACCCACATTTTTGTTGCCTGAGTTTACTGGTCTGCAGAGCTCCTCCTCTCCAGCCAGATTTAGTTTCACCATGAGCCTATGTGTTACAATTTCCCATCCATCCCCAGGAGGTCCCTTTGCTTTCTCTCATTTCTCCATATTAACCCAACCATCCGGTCACCTGTCTCCACCAGGGACTACAAAAACACACCATTTTTCCTAGATGGGCATTATAATGCAGGATGTTGCAGTGCTGGCTTCAGCTGGTGAAGCTATGTGACAAAATACACTCTTCATGGGCCATGTTTGGAAGATAGTTTGTTCTGATGCAGCTTGAATTCTGTACTTTTGCAAAAAAAAATAGGCAACTTTCAGCATTGATTAAGCTAATGCAGAAGTGGAAAAAACTGCAGTTCCTCGAGTGTCCACTAGAGGCTGGCCAAAGAATTCCCATTAGGTCCCATATTAAAATATCACTTTTTTACAGCAGAAATAAACATGTTTACAGCCTGGTACAAAAAGACATTTGTTATGAATAGTTAATTTCTTTATTGGTTCACACTATTCTGAGGGCGTTTTCTTTGTGACATATCTGTTTTTAATATAATAATGCTAAGAGTTATTCATACATTTGCATAATTAGGGGCGTGTTGAGTTGAATAACAGGTGGGTGTGTTGTAGTTGGTTGTCAGGAGCCCTAACTCCACCTCTTTGCCTGTTATTAAATTGGTTAGGGTTAGGTGCATTTCCAACATAGCAACCACCTGAAGAGGGGTTTCAATAGATGACATCACTGAGACTATGTCCATGTTTTATACAGTCTGTGGTTTTATCTCATAACCTAAAACTGGAGCTACAAAAGACAAACAACAAAGTCATTAATGAGCCAGAAAACAAAAGATCAATCAATGATCCGTTGTCATTTGAGTATAATCTTGAAGTCATATTAATGTTTGCTCCATAATGACATGCATGTATTATTACTAAAGTGTTACATTTTTAAAATGCTGCAGTACTGACGTATGACTGATGGGAATATGGAAGCATGTTGGAGAGCTGAGCCTTTTTTCCCCTCCATTAGACCATCACTCATCTTTCCCATGTCTTGAGCTTTCACAGCGAGCTGATTAATGGCCGTAATGGTGAGGGTGCAGTCAGATGCAGAATTCACGTTCTGCACGTTACAGCATTTTCACATTATGCAAAAATGGGTTAAGGCAACTTCCCAAGATTCGTTTTCCTTGCAAATAAGGAAGCAATGGGTGAGCTGGACTTAATGTATTTACAGTCTAATTGGCTCTGACACTTTATTGTATTTCCTTACCACTTTGCTAATACTCCCGGGAGCTCTGGCCCGGATGGTGCCTCATTGGCGAAACTTGAGCTCAATCAAGACAATAGACTCCTCAGATCAGGACCCTCTGATTGTGCCATGTCAGAGATTTCTATACTCAAATTCGACTCTCTGAGTGGGGGGAAGAAAGTCGAATATGTCATCCAAGCGCACTCATTAAGTTTGACAAAGCCAAAGCTAATCACGTCTTGGGTTGACGCTGCAGTAACTGATAGCCAGAGTGAAGGAAGGGCTGATGTTATTGCTCGGACGTTTTCCTCTTTGATATCACACATCTAGACTGAACAGCTTTCCTCTGTGTGAACAATGCTTTTAGACAAACAGCTAGGGTTAGGGTTAGGATTAATGCAGTGTTGCTAAGGAGGCAACGTCTGCTCCTTCTTAGAACAGGGCGTTGCTGCTGTCCAAACAGCCAGCTACTCAATTAAATTCAGACAGATTATTTGTAAAATTACTTTTAGATACTAGGAAATATTTTTTTTATTAAGATGTTTAAAGTCACTGTGCATTTGTAATGAAAAAGATACTTACCTTTCTATCTGTATGAGCACCCAACATACTCTATATCATTAGATTGGATGGATGGATGGATGGGTGTAATTAGAGGAGGCTCCAGGGAAAAAAGGTTGGAATAACTGCTCGATATTAATGTGAGTGTTTTTGCACTCCACACTTGGCAAAACAAAAAACTGATTAAAAGACACATTCATAATTGCATCACTTACACAGACAAGGGAACACTTCACTCCAATAAGAACATGGAGCAAAAGAGAAAAATACTTCTGCACACAAAGTTTCACTTCTACACTTATAGTCAGTAAGTATGAGCCCTGCCAACAGATGTCCTGTAGTTGACTGTCATGTCAAAGGTGACCTCAATCCAATAAACATTCTGAGGTTGTTATTTTTTTTTATCCATAAACATGGTTTTAGCTGTGATCAGTCACATTATCCTGATGACATGAGAAAGTCACATGGACGTCAGGAAGTTAAGAACACTGGTTGGGAATCGATGGGTATGGACGAAAGTGATTGGCACGCAGGTATCATCAGAAAACTTAGAGACACATTGGATATGATCCTGACACTTTACGGAAAAGTGTTTTTTTCCGGCAGGTTGACCAACTTGCCTGACTAGGAGGAACGTGGTTTAGTCCTGCAGACTAAATGAGCTTTAGAGACTAAAATCATCTTTTGAACCAGGCTGAAAACATGTTTATTTCTGCTGTAAAAAATGACATTTTATTATGGGGTCTAATGGGGATTCTTTGGCTTTTGTAGCCAGCCTCAAGTGGTCACTCGAGGAATTGAAATGTTTTGCACCTCCGCTTGCCTCCGTTACAATCCCCAGAGCTCAAACAGCTGATTTATTTATTCAATCAGCTGTTATAAACTGCATACTGAACTCAAGAGAGCTCACTGACTCTCTTCCTGGTTTTCTTCTTCCTCTTCACACAGACATTGTTATACAACTTTGCAGGAGCTAAAAGAAGAACTAAAACTACTATACGCTGCTATAGTGAGGAGTGAGTCAGTCATGTAGTGACGATTACCCAATCCTCTTAAAGCGTGAATATTTCCATTACTCTGCCCTGAAGCAGAAATGTGACGGCCGGTGCACAAGAGGCAGCATGTTGAAATGTTCTGCAACACTAATGTGTAGACACACAGGAGAGAAATGCACGTCTACCAGAAGACCTGAAGCAATAAAGATGTTTAAGAACATTAATCTGCATCTAAAGATGACCCAGTAACACTTAATAACTACACGCTATTAATAATTTATAAAGCATTAGCTAATCATTAGTTAATGCTTTATTGCACATCTAATTTATTGGACAGTTAAACAACAGTTAAGTGCGGCCCTGTTCTCTCTCTCTCTCTGTTTTTTCCTCTTCCTGCTGCACACCTGTTCTTTCTTTTTTTCTTTCTCCTCCTTCACCTGCTGCACACATGGGTGCACACTGTGCTTAGGGAGGAGAAGGGGTATTTAGAGCCGCCAGGTAGGAGAGACTGGGGCACACACACTCTGTGCAGTGATGTGGTGAGGAGCTTATGTTCCCAATTTTCACAGTTTTTCCCCACACAGGTCAAGATTGTTGGGTTTGGGGTGGAGATCACCCGTAGTCCTATTTTCTGTCTTTTATTTTTTGGAACGTTAATCTTTTCTTCTCATCAATCTTGTGTATGCATGTATTCAGTCATAGGAACTGTCTGAGTGTCAGCTGATAGAATTTAAGCCCTCTGTTCATCTGAACTTGGACTGAACTCCCATTGAAAAAGAGAAAATGCGAGGGATTAGAAAACAGTGCAGGAGCTTTATAAACTGTCATAACTGTTTCACAGCAGCAAACAAGTGAGGCGAAAAGAACAGACAGAGAGCTGGAGAAATATGACAACAGTATGATGATTCAGTGCAGACCAGCAGAGTAGGAAATCGGGTCTGCATAGCCTACTCACAAATGTCTCGAATACGCTAAACAAAGAAATTAATAAAGCGTGTAATGTTGCTGTGTGAGTCACTGCCGGTGGGCGTGCAGTGATAGCAGATGACAAACAGCTTCACTTACAAAAATAACCCCCATACTACCACGTATGTTCAGTCGAGCAGGAAATATTCTAAACAGGGTTCCAGTTTTCTGCTTTGTTAACCTGCTTCACAACACCAGCCACTACGACTTACATCCAGACGTTGCCCACTGAGCTAACACTTTGGCTGTTCCAGGTTTCAAATAATATAAACAAATTAAATATGACAAAAATGATATTTGACTTCTTCCTCGTTCATAAATATAGATGAAAATATGAGGGGGGATATGACAGTTTTCTAAGAAATAACAACTTATTTGATAACGTATGAGCTAATGCCAGACAGCAACTTATGTCAGCATATTGATGACTCCTAACATTACTGCTTAATATATTACATAAGCTAGCTCGGAAAGGGTTGATGACTGACTCTTGTCAAGCATTAAATCAATTCCAGTCCACTGTTATACATGACTAACCATAGCTAACCATTATTATTTTTATTTTTTTCATGAATTATACTTTCCACTGTTTAATTATTATTTATTTTCTGTCTTTTTTTTAATATTCACCTTTGTCTTATGTTACATGTTCGGAATAAACAAATCAAATCAAATCAAACCATAGCTAAATGGTTAGAAAATAGGTTGTTTGTCCTTGAAATATGGCCCGATATTACGGTTTTTACTGGAGCTACATTTCATCAGTTGTTTTTCATTTTGGACTGTGAAGTTGAAGACAAGAACGCTAATGCTAATGTTCTTCAGACAAGAACATTAGCATTCAGCTAATTCCTTGGTAAAAGTACTGTTTAATTATATTTTACTGTAAAACTGTCTTGCTAACAATAAAGTGAGCTAGGAAAATGCTAATGTTAGCCGTTACTGCTAATTTGTTTATCAAATAAGTTGTTTTCCATATAGCTGTATATCCTGCTGGATTTGCATTATCCATTGTCTTTGGAGTTGTTCAAAAGCAGTGATAGTGATGGTCTCCTTAAAGCTAATTTCAGACAAAAGCTAATATTCTGGTCTTCCAGGCGGGCGGCTAGGGTTCGAGTCCGACCTGTGGCTCCTTTCCTGCATGTCATTCCCCACTCTCTCTCTCCCTGATTTCCGACTCTGTCCACTGTCCTGTCTCTCCAATAAAGGCACAAAATGCCCCAAAATGAATCTTTTTAAAAAAAAGAGCTAATATCCTATCAAATCCAAGCTAGAAAGTAATGTTTAATCACTTGATGACATTTCCTTGCTAAAGTTAAAGTTAGTTGTTTGTGCTTTTAAAGGCATTTCCTTGTAATGTTTGACGTGCAGGTATTGGCTTACAATGAAAGCTCTGTAGATGTGTCTGATACAGACGTAAGTAAATCATTTGATATAAATGCTTTGACGTCACATCTCTAGTCGTTTTATAACCAATAAAAAACACATGAATGAGCAGAATGAGTTTACTAGACAATGATCAGACATCCTGTTTTTTTTTTTTTAGCAAACACAGCATCCTGAATCATCTGTTCATCATGTTCTAAATATGTCCTGAATATTTCTGCTGCCAGTCATATTTGCATCACACACAGCACAACCCTCACATGAAACAGCCACTGACCCTTAGCAAAATTACCAGCTTGTAAATTGGCTCTTTTACCTTGTTGTGCTGGTTGCCATGAAGACGAGGCAGCTCCAACAGTTGCCTCATTCATTACTCCTTCCACCAGTCACCAACGAGTGTTACATCAGTCATTCCTTACAGATTGTTTTTTTAATTAGGTAGAACAAACTCTTCAGAGTTAATATTTCGCAAACACCTGGCTCTCCATTTCCGGAAACGATTCCCTAAAACATGCATGAATTAAATATTTAAAATGGTACCGTCTGACGTCAGAGCAGTTCATGGAAACAGGAAGCTCCCTCCTCAGGAAATCACGGATGTTGTGCTGTTTGCACAACAACCATAATCTCAGCGAATCGATGCTCTAATGAACACAGGCTCCATCCGTTTACAAAGCTGGTAATGCCTTACCGCTCGGACAGATAGTAAACATTGGTGAACTTTCAAACAAATCAATACTGCAGGCGAACATGCATGTTCAGTACACACATGGAACGTTTTAATATTGACAAACTATCAGCATTGGCGTTTAAACCAACAAAAACACACGTGCACAAACATTGACAATGTTGGGAAATGATACCAAATGCTTAATGGCTTGCATACTGAAGGGTGAGCGAGGAGTTTTTAATTGACATGTAATCATATATTTAAACCTTGAAGATTGTGACCTTTAATGGGTATCTTTTTAGAGGACAGGAAAGTTAAGAGTATGATTCAGCTCCTGAGTACATTTCTGAACTGCTCACAGACTTAAACCCAACCAGGACCCTCAGGTCATCAGGTAGATGTCTTAAATAAGTCCGGAGAGGGGGCCTTTAGTTACTGTGGTCCTTCTCTCTGGAACAAACTCCCTGCTGACCTGAGGTCCATTACTACTGTGTCTACTTTTAAAACAATCTGTTCTCCAAAGGATATGAATGGTTACTATTAGTATGTGTGTATGATCACTTTTGTTGTAACTGATGTTTGCTTTGTGGTGTGTATGACTTCACTGATTAGATTTCTGTATCTTATTAATGACTGTGGAAACACTTTTTTTGTATGCTGTGTTTGGATTTTGTTTTTAACCTCAATGTAAAGTACATTGAGCTTATCTGTAATGATAAAGGTGCTATATAAATAAAATTGCTATTGCTATAAATGTTATTTGAAGTCTGTATAGCAGCCGAAACCCATCTGTAATACCCTCATTGGACTCATTGGTTTGTGGACTGCCTTTACGAAGCCTTGGATCCATTCAAAAAGTCCTTTCCTATCCACTTTTCCTTGACCTTGATGAATAAGGTCAAAGGGTCAAGGAAAGGTGTGAATAAAAGGAAAGGAAAAGACGACCGCAGTGAAAGGGAATCCAGCCGCACTTACACGAGGCAGATGTGACAGATGTGATGTGGGACTGCTCTTTTAAAACTACAATCAACTGACGATGGAGAAAGTTCATCTATCATATAGTGCGCTTACTGTATTTAGTGCATTCATTTAGTGCTCACTCATATAGTGCAGGCAAAACAACATGAACTCCTTGCTGGTACTGATACGTATACTTGATGCTCTCTATGAGATCAGGAAGTGTCTCTTGTTTCTAAGCTGATTATAATCAACACTGGTTCTGTTTTACTTCTAGCTGGTAAGTAATATGTAAATCCCTTTCAGCTACATATAAACACACTCGACTGACCTTTTGGAGCCAGCCTCAAGTGGCCACTACGGGAACTGCATGTTTTGTTGCTTCTGCATTGGATCTACCTTTCAACTGTGGGCGTTTCTGCTAAACTTTAACCCTTTTCCATGTTTGAGAAAAAAAGATGAGACTTATAATTTTGAAAGAATATACTCATTAAGAGATAAAATAATTTCCATTTCTTTAGTGTTCATATTATTGTTTCTGAATAGGCTAGAAGGAAACATTTTAGAAAGATAAGCTAGATGAGAGTGCTTCTGCGCAGGTGGCATAAATAGGCTTTTTTTTAAATGTGCATATTTATAAAAAAGCATCCAGACTCTGCAGGTTCTGAGTCACATGCAGTACGCTGCTGTCATCAGGCCTCTCCAGCTGTGAGGAGGAGGAGGAATAAGACATGTGGGAGAGATGAAAGACACAGCCAGCGCACACTCCGCAGATGTTGTTAGACACACTTTTTTGGAAATGCAAAATGAAAATCTAGATGAAAATGAAGAAGAAACATGCAATTGTGAGGTCAATGGAACGGCTACAGAAAACAACTCTTTCCAAACATATGACAAATGCAAAAGTTATTTTCTGATCATGATCTGGCAGGATACAAAGCAGCTGCTGCATGATTAACAGTGATATGTTTCCTGGAAAAACTCCCATCCAATACAAACTGAGCATAAAAATATCTTGTCCTGACATGTATTTATCAACAACGTGGTCTTCAGCATGAATTAGAGTTTTCAGAAATCCTGAAACGGTTTGACAAAGTTTGAACTTCCAACAACAATCAAACGTCAGCAGGATATGTTCCAGGAGGAGAAATCCAGGATAAATTAAAATCACAGCCTTGTACACTTAGATCTAAAACCAGGGTTGTTATCATTCATTTCTGCTGGATCATAGTATTAATCGTCCTCGGCCGCAGGGAGATTTCTGGACTGGTTTTCAAAACCTGCTGTGGATCATCAGCATGTTAGGACAAGCACCGGTGTAAGACAGAGGAGACACAGGAAAAGAGGTCACTAGCTGCTTTCACACACTATGGCACACATTTCAGACCTCACTGCAGCCTTGTGCACACTCGTCCTGAAGCGATCCTCCTAAGCAACACATTAGCTTCACGCATACTGCATGCATCCACACATGATTGAGAGCATTCTGACTGGTTATGTGTTATTATCAACATGTCAGGCAACATAACACTTAAACAGCCAATGGCATTTATATCTGGGATAATTGGACTGATTTTCTGCTTTAGTGTGTTAATCATCATCTCACTCCACCAGATAGGAGCTACTTATACTACTAATGCACACATCAACCTGACGGCTATTCTGTGTCAGATCTCTGATGTGAGCTGGTAAATTAAAGATATATCACCTTCATCCAAAGCACAGTAGCTGTATTGGCACACTTCCTCGTAGGAAGATGGCCTTATAGAAGATCATCACAATCAATTCTGAGAAGTGTGTGTGACAACAGCAAAGATTTCAACTCCATTTCATCAACCACAGTTTCCCCATCTATCTTGTTGATTACAAAAGAGACACATTTCCATTTGGTTGCAAAATCAAGAAAATGCAATACAGATGTTTTTGCTTCATCTTGGCAGTTCCCAAATCAGAGCAACTCTTCAATTGATTGGACTCTTATTAAAACATTCCATCATCAAGCACAAAACACTTGGGGAAAAAAAAAAGGAAGTCACTACATCCATATTTTTATACTACAAATTGACTTCAACATATCTGCAGTATATTTGGTTATCTGGCTTCATAAACCCCAGCTATGGAAGCCCTGAGAGGACATGCATCCATACATTTTATTTTACTCTGTTTTCCCTTGATTATGAGAGAGCATTTCAGCTGTTTTCTCAAAATCTCAACTTGTTTATCTCTTCATCTGGGGATAAAAACCTTGATATTCCCCATGATAAGTGAATTTTAGTCATTTCATCAAGATCGAGAAATTAACTCGTTATCACAGACAAACCAGGGTTGTTATCAGCAGTCATCATATTTCACAAACTCAAGGCTTACTATATTAACAAAAAATAGTAAGTTAAACAGATGATCCACTCTGAAATCAGAGCAGCTGCAGTGAGAGATTCAGGAAGAACTGGCAGCAAAAACACTTGCTGCATATTGAGACTTGTAAAATCACTTTCCATCATAGATCTGACTAGAATAGCTCCCATTTTCCCCTTAAAGGAATTCATTGTTAAAATGTTCTTTTGGCATATTTGACAGTTAACAAACAATATTTCAGCCGCAGTCCACTGCGATCAGACAGAGCAAAATGGAGCTGTTAAAATAAATACAACTGAAAGCTATATGAACAACTTATTTTATTTCTTATAAACACAACAAGCGGGCTTTTGTACACCATAGTTGGTCTGTGTCAGCAGCGCAGCTTAAGGTTCAGGAAAAACATTTAAGTCGAAGAATTGCCTCATTTGTGACCTGCTAGCTCATAATGTTAATACAGCTAACATTACAGCTTTAATCACTGGGAGAAGCTTCTCATGTTTCTCCTCCAATGTAAATTTTCACCACAGGCATGATGGGAAATAATCCTAAAAGGACTCCACTTGTAAGTGAAGATACCCAGTCTTTGCAAAGTCTCAAAGTCTGTTCTTATGCATGATGACATGTTATACATGGGCCAAGGTAAAGGTAAAAACTTAAATTTATTTTTCATATTACATATAAATCAGTTTATTTTTGTCCACAGGTCAAACTGAAGGGTTGTTTTTGTGTGATCCAGGTCACCTCGGGTAGTGACACTCCACTCCGATGACGGCACTCTGAGCCCTGATGATGCCACTTCTGCCCAACACTCTGGGTTTGTAGACCAGCTTAAAGGCATAAAGAAAGGCATCCTCTGTCATCTGAGGAAGAAGAACATCTATTTAAAGACTGAACTGACCCAACGTGCAATATTATCTAATAAAAATACTCATACCACTAGTATGCTTCCACAGTCGTGCAGCTCACTTTCAAACACTAGCACATGAGAAGAGTCGTCGACCTCTGTGGCTGGACAACCACCAAGCGTGACCTCCTCTGGTTTCACCCTACTGCTTAGACCCAACAGGTCCTGACTCACCTCCACCTGGATCTTACTCTCCCAACACCTCACTGCAACACGTTCTTTCGTCACCTGCTGCTGCTGCTGCTGCTGCTTAAGCTCAACAGGAGGCATGATCTTCAGCTCCACTGGATCTTCTGGAAACTTCCAGGAGAACGGTTCGATTTCTGGCCAGATCTTCCTTTGAAGAATCCCTGCAGTTTGTGTTGCAGACTCCCTGGAGTTCCCGCTCTCAGGTCGTGCTGCCGGCTCGGCCTCCACCTCTGCAGGCTTCTGCTCCTCCAGACCCCGATACGTTGGCAATCTCATACTGAGGAATCGAGCGTCATTAAGCCTCAAACATGCAAGCACAAAGCCAAACACAACAAGCTGCATGGACTGCATTGTTTCAAACAGACTGTTTACCCTGCAGCTCCTTTAAGTACGAGCAAAGACTCCTCCCTCAGACTAATTAGCTGCTTCACCTCCACACAGGTAAACCTCTCAGCTGCACCTCCAGCACTAATTAACCTTTGAGCTGTGTGACACTTTGAGACATGAGAAGCAGCCTCTACCACCTTCAGGTGCTCCACACATGCAGACTGAGCTTTCTTTGTTTCTAAAGGCGCTCAGAAGAATGCATTAGACAGCAACTGAGTGGCATTTTACAAAGATCTGTATTTGTGTTTTGAGGACATTCAGTCATTCAAACGTGTATTTATTCAGTAAAACTCTCAGGTTTGCTCCGTGAACACATTTTAACAGTCACACGTTCCAGTAAAATCAAACATAGAAAATAACTTGTGCAGTGATACAAGTTATCATCTGAGAATAGTGATAAATAAATCATGACAGTATTGGTTAGATAATGTACTCACCTACTTGCACCTCTTCTTCCCTACATTTCAGAGGGAAATATTCTATTGACATCAACTCTCTGTACTCCAACTTTATCCAGAATGTTTCCTGCTAGGCTCCTAGTAAGTGTGAAGATGTTGTGAGCCAGAGTGAGCACGCAGCAGGAAATATTCAGGTGTGAGCAGGAGCGGGTGATGAGGCTTACATCCTGTGACTGGTGCATCATTATAGACTGTATGTGCACAACCAGTGTGTTCTCCATGCACAGACTGAAACCGCTTATGTTTTCTGTTCGCCTGTATGTTCTTCTCCGATGTGTCCAACTACACATGGCATTAATATAAAAAAAATGAAAAATCCCCACCTCAAGCTCAGACCTCTTGATAAAATTTACCTGGAAAAAGGTTTAAAGATTTCTTTTTTTTTAAACCAAGAAATCTGAGCCTATAAGTGATGTCTCCTTTCTTTGTGTATTTTAATGTTTAATTTTAAGACTTTGCTTACTTCTCCAGTGAACGATCCTGGACCAAAAAGAACCTCAAACATTTCAAAAGACATTCTGGGACTCTAAGGAAGCACAGACATTATTTCTTTGAAGGCTCCTTTTCTTTTCTCCTTAAAAAAAATATATAATGTGAAATAAATTCAAGCATTTGAACCTCTGGTGTTGAACGATGAAGCCAATGCAGAAGTGCCAAAGAAAAGCAGTTCCTTGAGTGTGGCTGCAAAAACCTAAGGTTAAAAGAACAGTTTCCATCACTGTAGCCTATTTCTTTATTGGCATACACTGCCCAGTGTGTCAATTTTACAAATCATCTGTTTTGATGATATAGAAGCTAATAGTTAAGCATACATTTGCATGATTTTGGGTGTGGCGGAGTTGACTGACAGGTGGATGCGTTCCAACTGTTTGCCAGAAGGCTGAAGGCCCGCCTCAAATCCACTTTTTTGCTCGTTTTTTTTGATTGATCAAAAGTCAGGTTTGGATGCTGTATTTTCAATACAGAGACTGCCGTCATTTGGCTTCAAATCATCTCTTCAGAAGCTAACTGGTGACATCACTGAGACTACGTTCATGTTTCTTCAGTCTATGGTTTCACGTCACTGTCTGTCTGTCATTGTCTGGATTGTTTGTTTAGTGTTTGTTAAAAAAAAAATACATACATACATACATATATATATATATACAGTATAAGTGTGATATAGGGACAGAGAGAGTGGGGGATGTCATTCAGGAATGGAGCCACAAGTTGGACATGAACCGTACCGTCCGCTTCAAGGACTACAGCCTCTGTACTTGGGACGCGTGCCCTAAAAACTTGGCCAACAGCGCCCCAGGACATAATGTGTTAACATAAAACTGATAAACAGCTGCATGTGAGAAGGAAAATAAATCACCTTTTAATCTATGTCAGACACCAGCAGAAGCCAAATGTACAGCTGGACGACTTCCAAAAAACATGATTTAAACATACGAGCATATAAGAAAACATATGTTCACCTTCACATTTTTTCACTTCTCAAAGTCAAAATGTACTGCTTATAAAGCTTACTCTTTTGTTTAAAATTATTCAGTGGATGTCTGAAACAAAAAGGAGTCATGAGAAATACTGTTCCTAGAATCTAGACCCTTAAAGCCAGAAGTCTGCAGGAAAATATTTGTGCTAGCAGGGATGTCTTTCTTTCTAAAGCAGCAGTGTGTGTGTGTGTTGTGAGTGTGTGTGTGTGTGTGTGTGTGTGTGTGTGTGTGTGTTGTGAGTGTGTGTGTGTGTGTGTGTGTGTGTGTGTGTGTGTGTGTGTGTGTGTGTGTGTGTGTGTGCTCGGCTTGGCTGCCAGCAGAGTTCAGTCATGCAGCTGCTGAGTTGACGGCTCTTTGGCAGGGTGTGTTGTCTGCAGAGAGGACAAATGAGGGCAAATATCTGCAAAAGTAAACTTTCAAATCTCGCAGAAACAAAGTCCTGATACACAGAGCAGGCCTGCGGAGCATAAGTCATCTGACGACACAATCTCAGAAAGAGGTTGGACAGTTGGACACCTGTCAAACATGCTGTTGTAGACGTCATAAGAAATGTCCTTGTGTCACCTGAACCATCTGTACGTATAAAAGTCTGATAGACCGAATATTCAGGTATGTTTTTATCAGATAGTTGTCATAGTTTGGACAATTTAACCCTACGAACTATCAACCAAAAAAAGTCACCATATCTTATTAAAGAATGGTCACGTCTTTTTTTCTATATCCAAGATGAATCATCTAGTCAGGCAGCATTTGCAAACACTGCAATGGCATCCCAGCCCCCCTTTAATACTGTGAGCAGGGACATACATGAATGTACACACTTTTTAAAAAATGTATTTGTATTTGTTGATCCTTTGGTCTTCTACTGCAGCGCCATGTCGTCCAAATATGCTCACATCTGGCTGCAAATAAACAAGATGGTAATGGTGCTGAATGCAACACTCAAAACTCTGAAACAGGGATCCAAAAAACATTCCTGGTTTTCATCAACCTGTAGAAACTGCAACCCCACTGACAGCACCAATCTGCCCTAAGGGATGAACTCTACAACTGACACACATAAAGTACCATCCACACTGCTGGTTTAATTAGAATAGATCCATTTAGAAAAGACTGAAAGTCAAGTAATAAATGCTCATTTCAATTCCCGATTTCTTAGAACCGCTTACTGATTCAGATATTTTCAAAACTAGGCCCCATTTTTACATATGATGTAGTCTAAATGACTTACAGGGTACAAAACATTTGGATTCTTTTAGTAGATTTCTTCAGCCAGCAGCCGAGCAAACTGTAATGGTCGCAAAATAATCTCAGGACAATGCTATGTAATCTCATTCATGCTTCTTCAATCAACTTACAGCTTTTCTGGTTGTAAACAAAGAACTGTAAAATTATTCTTTTACAAAACAGTTTATCTAGGAGCGCCAGTAGCCTAGTGGTTAGTGAGCACGCCCTGTATATGAAGGCTGTAGTCCTCCAGACGGACGGCCCAGGTTCAAATCCGAATTCCCCACTCGCTCTCTCTCTCACTGCCCGGTTTCTGACTCTGTTTAGAGTCCTACCTATAAATAAATAGAATGGATAGAAAGCCCTTTTCTTAAGGTTGTCAGAAACAAGGTGTCAACAAAATAACTTTTAGTCGATATTGTTTGATGGCTCACATCGGCTGTAGCTTTTAAAAATCTGCCTGAGAGCTTTTAGTTTTAGTCATTAGGAGTCCAACATATGTGAAAATAGGACCCAGATCTCAAAGAACCTGAATAATCTTTTAGAAAAAAAACATTATTTTTAAGTCTATGTGGGTAAGCAACAGTAATTTAGGCCTACAGGAATTCGGCCCAATGTCAGTGAGCCTGTTAGAGCTGAAACAGGGTGCTGGGATGTCAGCTGTTTCCTACTGCTGGTTTACAAGCAGGATCTCTGATATCCAGAGAACTATTAAGTGATAAAAATGTCTGTTTGGAGCTTAGCAGCATCTCAGAGGAGCGGGGAGAATCTGATGCTAATGGGGTGCTCGTTAACATCAGTGAGAGGGGCTCGAGTGCACTGTGGGACTGAACTGAACACTTTACATTTGTCAGATCTTATCTTTGTTACTGTCAATGCTACAGTTTGTGTCATCAGAGGTTTAGAATCTGTGTTTTTACTATCAAAAAGTTGATTTTTTTACCCCCTACTTTTAGAAAATCACCAACCCTGCATGTTTTTATTTAGTTATAGGGATACTCTGCATCTTCTCATCTCACATTTATAGATTTCTGTTTTTTTTTTTAAGCCAATGCAAATTAAGAAAATAAAGAAACCGTGTTCCTCGGGTTGGCTCCTTTCCTCATCTTTATCTGGAGCCTAAAAACTCTGCTCTGACTCTCTGCTGCTATCTTGTGCCCACAAACAGTAAAAACACTCCTTGCATTCAGGACTCATCGTCAAAGAGCATCTTGTATTTTTTAGAAGTTGGTTGTAGACTTTCTGTGACTATTTAGGAAAGGGATTATATGTTTGAAATAAAAGTGGAGTATTGTTGAAGAAGGAGAGGATTGTTAAAATCAGAGGTTTATATTTGCTACTAATAAAATAGAGATGATAACACTTCAATAAATCTTTTAATCTGAACAAACAATAGCAAAATACAAACTTGTTTGGACTGTTGAACACTGTAAGAAGAGCGTGTTTTATAATCAGATGTTTCACCAGAAGTAGTTGTAGATGCCTCTGTAGTACCAGCAGGTGCAGTTGAGTCCTGCAGCGATGAGGAGGATGACCAGCAGGGTGACGAAGAGGCCAAAGCCGATGACGGTGGCGCTGATGGCCCAGATTAACGTCCTCTTTGACATGTCGATCAGTGGTGACCTGAGCGCCATCCGAGCCCTGCGTGCTCGCCGGCGGTCCTGAGGAGGGTACCGGGACAGGTTGACGTGCTCCATGCCCAGAGAGCGGATCAGACACGCCCTCTGGTGGCTCAGCCGGTCAAAGGTGTGTTTGCCATGGTAACAACCCATACCGCTCTGACCTGGAGGGGCACACAACAAAACAAGGAGGTCAGTGCTCAACCAAAATACCATTATAATAAAATGAATGCATGATTATTTTTGTAAAAACCCAGAGACACACCTCTCAAAACATTCTGGTATTCTCACTATGGTTTAAACAGTACCAGAATTTTAAACTTCAATATATACACCTGTTTCGTTACCACGGCAACAGACCCAAAATTGTCTATTTTATTGTTTTAAATAAACAAAAATTGCAAGTAAACTACTGCACACTGTCAAAATTGCACAGATATGCTGGCAGCATTTAGGTTCTGAAATGTTAATAGTGTATTTGTGCAATGTATACATACAGCAGCAGCTTTTAGTTAATAATATACCTGAGTAATTATTTTTAAGGCTTCGGTACTTTTGGATACTGTCCATCATTCAAATAACAGAAATTGTATTTAAAACACATTGTACTTAAAAGTAACGAACATTTTATCAACTTAATTTGTTAACCCCTCCCCCCTCCTCCTGAAATAATTAAAGATGTTGTTAAGGTTTAAAAAGCATAGGCACATTCTGTTTGGTGATCCAGTTTAATTAATCCTACACATATTTACACTTGGAACTGAAAGAAGAAAACCTAGAGTAACACCAGATTTGGACTTGACACTGCAAAAAGTCCACTTTCTTGATGAAAGATGATCAAAGGTTTCAATTTTTTCCCTCTGGACTGAAAAACAAATGATTTTATGTAAAATTGTTTTGGAGTGGAGTTTATCTTTGGATGTTCAGCATACGAGAAGGAATAGTTTGTCCTGAGGCTGCCTGATATGAAGAAGTCCTCCCACATAAACATACAGACAATAATGCACTTTGATTCTCACCAACTCCACCAAACGGGAGTGAGTTCAGCGTGTAATGCATCATAACATCATTGACCGTCACTCCTCCACTTGTCGTCTCCTCTATCATCCTTTTTACCGCCTTAAAGAGACAGAAACAAAACAAAAAGGAAAAGTTTACAACATGAATAAAAAAATGTGTTTGAACGTCCTCCCTGCTGCATCTTCCTCTCACCTTCTTGTCCTTGCAGAAGATGTAGAGAGCCAGAGGTTTCTCTCGCTCGTTGACAAAGCGGATGGCGTCGTCCATGTCGCTTACAGTGACGATGGGCAGCAGCGGGCCGAAGATCTCCTCCTGCATCAGCCTGGAGTGGGGGGGCACATCCTTCAGCACTGTGGGAGCTGCATGGAGGACATCATAAAAGTACATATACAGTATATAGAGTTAAAAAAAACGGCAATCTGAGTATTCACTCCACTACTAACAGATTTCGAAAAAGTACACTCATTTTGTATCTCATCTTGAGTAAAAGTAGAAATAGATATGCAAAGAAAGAATCTGGTAAAAGATTGACACCTGATTAAACTTTTTTACAGTTGTAAGAGTTTAAAGTCCAGGCTGTTAATTGTTCTCAAAGTAATAAGTCTCCTGTGAAATAATTTTCTACTGGTTGTTTCTGTCTTTGAACAGACCAATGTCACAGCTGCGTCTGGTGAAACAAAATGTATCTGAACTTTACAAAAATGTCCTCTCTTTGTTCTTTCTGTAGAGAGGTCTGACACTCATACTAACTGTGGAAAAACAAGAACTGAGTCAATAAGTGACATGTTACAACCTGAACAAGTTGTTCTGCAGGTGCAACTGGAAGTCATCTATAGGGGCAACTCCACAGTCATTTATCCATCTTCAACATTTCTCCTTAAATGTATTAAAACTAAAGTCCTATTTAATCTGAATCCTGTAAAAACTATCAACCACTTGTAATTTAACCCATCTGTTACATAATCCTGAGATTATATGTGTCCCTAGTCTGTCTACAAACCCCCCAATGATGAGAAAAGTCCATCCTCTCCGTCTTTTGCCTGCTCCACTTTTCAGAAAATGTGTGCTCAAACAGGCCGTTTGGAGATTTTCCCTTCATGACATCACAAAGGGCAGTAACCCCTCCCCCAGGTGGGTGACACTCCCACAGCTTGGTGTTTGTTCTGCCCTCTGAGTCTGCCTTCTCACTGTAAACAATTTGGCAGTGTGCAAGAAAGCCTGAGCCACCCAAGCCCTTCCAGAGAGGGGGCGTGGTCAGACACAGCTCATTTACATTTAAAGGTACAGACACAGAAACAGCCTGTTCTGAGCAGGGCTGAAATAGAGGTGTTTATAGTCAGGATCAAATACAGGATCAGAGCGGATTTAGAACAAGAAACTTCACACACATGTTTTAAGCAGCTCTGACCCTTAGTTCACCTTCTCTGATAAGTTAATATTTGTATTTCTTTACTTCTGCATACCAATGTATCGCTGTGAGGCGTCGCTCTGTCCTCCAATCACAGGAGTGTAACCCTCCATCAGACCCAGGACTCTGATGAAGTGACGCTGGTTGATGATTCGGCCGTAGTCCGGTGAGCTCTTGGGATCAGCGCCGTAAAATTCCTGGGATAGAATTTTAAGAAGGTCTTGATTAAACTCCAGACTGTGCAGTTTCACTTATTGTTAAAGTGTAACCAGGTGACAGTCTGAACAGGTACCAGCAGAGTAAGTCGGATGCACTCCACCACCTGTCCCTGGATGCACGGCTCACAAAGGATGTAGTCTGGAGCGATGCACGTCTGACCGCAGTTCACAAACTTTCCCCACGTGATGCGACTGCACACAGAAAAAACTGAAGACTGAATTCACTTTCATTAACATATTTTGTCCTCTTTCACAATTCAAATGTTTGAGTATTTTAAGTCTTTAAAGAAGCAACATTCAGATACTTTTGTGCAGAGTTGGCTGTCGGAGGTGTCACGGTTTCAATTCTGAATCTTAATGATTTAAAGTTTCTAAAGGAACTTTTGATTTGTGTTGATTTTGGTGCCCCCTGTGCATAACGGTGCTCCTTCTATCTCTGCACCTATTTGTCCTGTACATGAATAATAAGTGTTTTTTTTTGCTTCATCCTGTTTTCTTTCAACATTCAAATGTGTCACTTATTGAGAAATGTAAAAAAAGAGGCTGTTTTAATAGTGTGCTGTTAATCACTGCTTCTAACCCCCATAGTCTCAGGCATTAAAAATAACCATACAGAAATAGCTGTTCTTTGTTCTTATAGTCTTGTGTGTTTATTTAGGTCATAAAGAGACATCAACATTAATTTCAGTCTGCTTCTTAACCAGCTACAAACTCCCCACAGGAGCTTTAAATGAGTCTTTGATGTCGATGATCAAAATCAAAAGTTCCTGCAGAGATCAAAACATTTGTTACAGAGTATAATCCTTCTAGATCATCAGATGCTGACTTCACTTCACTCTTTTCAAAGAGACCAGACTCCATAGTAACAAAATACCACAGTAATTTCATAGCAGAACATGGTTGTTTTTTTTTGTCTACATCAGCCCTGATTTATTAGTTTGTTGGTGTCAGTGTGTTACAGAAAAAAACATGTTTGCATCCTTACCAACCATTTTAAATAAAAAAGAAAAGACAAGGTTAGACATGTAACCCTTAATACAAATGAACTAAAGCATAAAAATACAACACAATAAATAGATTCTGATTATGCAAAAAAAGGGATAAAACACTTCAGGACTAAAAATTCTAAAACTAGAAATAAATGATAGCTAGAATAATGTGTATGGAATGATTCAAACTCACAGATTAGCACAGACAATATATCTGATCGAGGCCGAGGTAGACAAGTAAGTCCACTTTTTAGCAAGGCCAAAAACTGTTTTTTGTTAGAGCAGTCTGTTAACAGCTGATGATGATAATTAAGCACTGTTGATGCACATATTTTAACTACAGGGAAATATTACATTATAACCATTACAGCCAATTTCTGATCATCAACTCGATTCCAAAATGTTTTATACTGTTGTGTCACCTACAGTAGATGCCAAAACATGTAATAATGCAGACCAGGGGCCGCACTTTTTTTCCCCCATTTTTTGGATTAACCAATCTCAGCTTCTGAAAAAAATGTGTCATACTTCGAAACGGGGTCAACCAGACCTCCTCACTAAGATAAAGGTTTATGTCCCGTCTTCGCTCAGATTTGCTCTGAGATTGTTCTTAAATAACTCCTAGGCTAAACATCCTTGCAAGGATTTTTTTAAGCTAAGTTAGGAGCTCTCTGAGAGGATTCTCAGAATGTTTGTGATTCGGGCCCTGGTTCACAAGTACCAGAATTCCCCTTGAAAGCCGTTGCACCTTTACCTAAGTACAAAATCTCAACTGGTCACCAAAGGACACAGTGTTAAGCATGAACAATAGGACAGAATCATGTCATTCAGCTGTTTGTGTGTCTCTCTGCTGAGTTGTGTGTTACCGGCAGGCGACCCTGATGTCACAGTCCTTGTCGATGTAGCAGGGGCTCTTCCCTCCCAGCTCCAGGGTGACCGGTGTGAGGTGTCGAGCTGCACCCTCCATCACCAGTTTGCCCACAGTGCTGCTTCCTGTGTAGAAGATGTGATCGAACCTGAGCCTCAGCAGCTGCTGGGTCTCTGACACACCTCCTGTCACTACAGGGTACAGGTCCTGGAAATAAACAGTAACATGTTCGTCAATATAAGAATATAAAACTGCACCGAAGAACTAATGAAATCATAAAGCATACTGTACATGAAAATTGGTGGCATGTTCCTGAAACATCAGTGAGAATTTCAAATCTTTAAACAATGGTCCTATTGTTACATATTTGATTTGTAATGATACAAGGTACTAAAAGTTCTGGATTTGCTTTAGTAGATGAGAAATGGACTGCAAAAGATTGTATATACCTATGCCTGATAAAAGTTTGTCCACTAGCATGCTTGTTTTTGCAACTGACACGCTGCTGATTCTTTTATTAACAAAAGTGTCTGACAAAAGAATGGAAAGTATCCCATAGAGATAGAGCTAGTCTTAAAGGAGTAATATACATTTGACAACTAGAAAAAGCCATTTCATCTCTCTTGTTTAAGATGCCAGACTCCTTTAACAAAAACAGTAAGTTTCCACTTAAAATAACAGAAGCTTCCTGTTATTCTGCAGCCTCAATCTTTTAGTTTGTTGTGTTGTGTTGGATCAAAAATATTTCAACACCAAAGTCACACAGTAACACAAAAAAAACTAACCAGTCAAGGCAGGGGCGGATAAGAGAAACCAGTCTCACTGTTTTTGTCTGTGGAGACTGGTGGCTTAGAAAAGAGAGACTCAAAGTCTGTTTCTGGTTTGAAAAGAGGATCTTCCTCTTAAAGAAATTGTCTATCTCTGCAGGAATCCTTTCTATGATGTTGTTAGACACTAAGTATAACAAACTGGGCCTGCTATTGGAAATGAAAAATGTAAGTGGGCGTACTTGAACAAGCAAATTAACCCTCAAGGACGATTTTGCAGTCATCACAGCCCATTTTGTGGCCTTCAGATGTTGGCCACAAACCGTTGGAGACTTTTCAAAACTTTTTTTTATCAGGTCAAAATAGCGTCACTTGGTTTAAAAATAACTCCTTTACAGATGATGTTAGTGTCTTGGAAGAATGAGTCTCTGCTGATGGAACGGGTCCTGTCATAGAGTGGCCTTTTAGCCTTGGCGTCAAACACATCCAGGGCTCACTGTGCTGTGTTGGTGCAAGGCTTTGACATTACAGCAGCTTTTTCTATCAACAATAGCTCCGGTGTTCAGACCTTATCCAGATAGCGAGGCAGCAGAGCCCGGAGGAGGAGGGACGAGAACTCGCTTAGCTCTGACGGCTTCACCACAGCTGCGTTGCCTGCACAGAGAGAGAGAGAGAGAGAGGGAGAGAGGACACGGGTTCCTGTGAATGGAGTGAGATCATTGAGTGACGGAGAGCAGACAAGTAGGAGGCTGAGAATGCAGCGCTGACTGCCGTCAAACTGAAGCTAACAAGAGTACATTTCTCTGTTACTGAATCTTAGACTTGTTCAGTAAAAAGTAGTTTCTAAGAACAATTAAACGTGTATATTTAGAGGCATTATTGTCTTTATTTACTCATGCGACTGTGGTGGCAGCTAAATGTGGACAGCCTGGAGTCCAAGAGACAAATAGGACTATGGGAACATTTAGGAATCAGGTTCAGTTTAATTATTTGTTCCTGAAGGTAGATTTGTTTGTAGCCAGCAAGATTGACAGCCATCATGATACACAGATTACAAAACAGATGTTACAAGGGACAACACATTAGAGAGAAGGTAAACCATTAAATGATAAAATACCAATCAGGGCATATAGGAGATAAAAGTCTCAAACAATAAGATCAATAAAAAAATAGCCCATAAATAAATAAATAAGTCTGTATTTGCAAATATGGCCACAGCTTGTTCAGTTCAGTGGAAGCAGCAGGAACAGAGCTGTTGTTGTATCACTTCGTTCTGAACCTTTGGACTTAAACTCTCAGTCCAGAGGGGAGAAGATAAAGAACACTGTGCACAGGGTGGGAATTATCATTTAAAATCGAGGTAGCTATCCCCTGTAACTGTCTCATATACAGGGACACAGGGTAGAGCTGTGACCCACCAATCAGTCGACTCTATGATTCAACATTCGGTTTAGGGAATTTCTGTTTTTTAAATTAAGTACAATCTTGATTGATCTTGATTAATTTCAGGCATTTCAAAGGTATTTCAAAATACCTTTCTATGTGTTGGATGCTCATTACAGGCAGGAAGTGTCACCAAAACAGATTGCAGATTACAAGTTGTCATGGAGACATAGAGGCATCTTACCAGCAGCAATAGCCCCAACAAGCGGCTGGAGGGTGACGGCCCAGGGGTAGTTCCAGGCCCCGATGATGAGCACGACTCCCAGCGGCTCCGGCTGGATATAAACCTCGTCTTTTAAAGTAAACAGGCTCCTCTCTACTGACCGGGGAGCCGCCCAATCCTTCAACTTTTCTATTGCCAGTTTGATCTCGTTCTCGATGCCAATCAGCTCCAGGAGCGGCGTGTCGTACTGACTCTGTAACAACAGTATACTATCTCTATATGCAGACAACATTGTTTTCTATTTCTAATACAGAGAAGAAACAGCGGAACATTTTAAGTTTTCTTTAAACAAGAAGGAAACTGGATTAATTAACTTTAGGAATTCTTCTCTCTACAGAACTAACTGGTTCCAACTTGGATCATAAACACTGTAATATGAAGTTTCATGTAAATATCTTCTCTTCTAGGTTGTTGCCTGATCAGCAGGTAGAGCTTTGTGAGGAATCATTAATAAAGGTCAAAACATAAAGAATAGGATTTTTTTATACACAATCAAAATCTTTCCAAGCTTGTCAAACTGTGGTTTGAGGCCTTAACAGTACCTCTATGTAATGGTTGAATCAGGGGAAAAAAGGCTACATGATAGTTTCTGAGTCTGCACAAATATGTGCTGCAGGTGACATGAACAGCTATTCAATTAATGTTATTGTCATGTTTGTCATCTCTTGTAGTTTTGCCATTTGTTTAACCTTTTAAAAACCAGGAGAAAACTTGTGAAGATCAATAAATCTCTTTCCAAGAGTGTCCTTACCAAGACAGGCAGCAGCTCAGTTATCAAAGTTTCCAACAAACAATGAGCAGCCATACATATTAACAAAATGTAAGATATATCAATACATTAAAAGACATTAAAAATAACAAGTAAAACAGCAGAGATTTATCTTAATAGATTAAGAGCATCGAGGTGAGTCTCTCTGGATCCAAACTAGCCGTAACAAACAGGATTTAAAAAAAAAATGTATATATTTTATTAATTTCTGAGGTAAATAAACCTGACATGCTTCTCAAACACATAGGCCTGTGGACATGCATTAGTGGAGAGATGTCAGAGTGGGCCTGCTACACAGGGAGCGCACCAGAGCGGTTAGGGGTTCGATGCCTCGCTCAAGGGCAGTACTCGGGAAGTACCCTGGCACCTCTCCAGCTACCAGACCAACTTCAATATTATGGTCCATATTGGGACTTGAACCATCCGGTTCCCATCCCAAGTCCCTACTGACTGAGCTACTGCCACCCATGATTAAAAACAAGTCATAGCATAACAACAACAACTACTCTTTCTGTACCAAACAATCATTAAGGTCTTAGAGAATCATTAACATTGTGCTGCATTTTTCATAGACCTACTTAAAGAATTTAATTCAGTGGATCATATCATTGTTACTTGACTAAACTTTTGTAAAACAAAAGAGTTTAGGTTCTCAGAGAGGTTTAAAAAGGGTAAAGATTAAAAGACATGTTGATGTCAATCCTGGTGTAATACAATGTTAGCTTGTTATTTACTTTTTTTTAATTTTAAATTAAGACTTTGACTTTTGACTTTGACAGCTTTCTTACAGCTCTATTTGGATACAAGCTGCAGCAAGCTTATTCATTTGCAACAGTGAGTAGACTAATTCATTATCATAGATGTATTTTACCCCTGCAGCCAGTCAGATTCACGTATTTACAGACCATGGATAGAAAGTACACCATTACACTGACATAATGTACATTACATGTTACATGCATCAGTCACCCTGCACTCACCCTGTTGATGTCCTGTTTGAGAGCGGTGGAGATCTCCGTCTCTTTCTCTTTGATCATCTTCTGCAGGGCGTGAAGCTGCTGCAGTCTGAACTCCAGCGGCCGAGTCCTGCCGCTCAGGAAGGCCTCTCTGGCCCGTTTCACTGCTTGTCTCTCCATAGAGACTGCAGGAGGAGTCTCGGGGGCTGCAGGACATTCATCAAAAAACTTGAGAAAACTTATCTTTGGTCTCTAACTGTGTTTATGAAATATTTCTTTATCAGCCTTAGAGCTTGTGTATCAGACATTCGTTTTATTTTAAATGGGATTCCTCAGGGAACCATTCTAAGACCCATTATGTTTGTCTTTTATGCTACCACTTGTAAATATTATTACCCATCACTATCATTTTATGCTGATGATATTCAATTGTACATCTCTGTTTCTGGTGCTGTCACAAAAGCGCTGAAGGGTTAGTGTCGGATCTGTTTTAGCTTTGTTTAGGAGGATAAAGTTGTAAAATTTACAAGAAAGTTGTAATATTACGCCATTAAAGTCGAATATATGAGATTTAAGTTGTAAATTAGCAACAATAATGTTGTAAATAAACAAGAGTTGTAAATTTACGAGAATAAAGTTGTTAAGTTTAGTTACAACTCAGCGTTGTCAATGGTTAAAGCACAGAGATTCCACTTATTTTAAAAGAATTTCAATTAGCAAGTTCCTTTTATGAAGTAAGTTTATTAATAACGTCCGAGGTTTGCGTGCCTAACAAGATATTTTGATTCTGACAGATTAGATAAATTTATAGATAACTTATATTTATACTCAGTTACATGAATTAGTATCTTTAGAATAATTTAGAAAATGTTCATACCTTTGGCACATTTTTTGTACTAAGGCTATAAAGACAGGGCTGCCTGCCCTTGTGGTCATATGTGTGACCTCATAATGAACTCTTATCAGTCTTTTCCTCGCAATCCCCCAAAAAAGGTAAATATTCTATTAAATCTATAACTTTCATCTCATAAAAGTATGACTTGAATTTTTTACTGTGGCTCATATACTCAATTATAATAATATTTTTGGAACAGTTGATTTAAAATACCAATATATATATTTATAAATTCTTTCAAGCAGAACAGTCGGCCTACTTGTTCTTAAAGATTTATTTTTCATGAAACTGTTTTTCAGATGCTTATACTTTTTACAGTAGACATAAATGGATAAATGCAATTTAAGAAATGTTCTTTCATGACACTGAATTCCAGCTAATTTCAGTAGTAACTGTCTATCAACATGCCTAAACCTATGACATATTAAATCATCATATACATTATGACTTGGGGCGCTGGTAGTCTAGTGGTTAGTGCACGTGCCCGATATACAGAGGCTTAAATCCTCAAGAGTGGGCGGGTTCAAATCCGACCTCTGGCTCCTTTCATTCCCCGCTCTTTCACTCTGCCCTCTGACTCTATCCATTCTCCTATCTCTAAAATAAAGGCAAAAAAGCCCCAAAATAAGAATTTAAAAAATCCAAAACATTATGACTTGACCATTTGTCGATGCTGAGTGACACAAGTGCTGTGAGGACATCATTAATTATCTAAATTTACCAAAGGAAAGAATCTGGAGCCTTGCATGATTGTTTATTTGTGTGTCCTTGTCCTGCTAACAGCTGAGATTCTCCAGAAAGCAATTGCCTGTTTACAGTTTGAAGATTGTCTGACAGATTTTTACTTTCATCCACTGAGAAATCCTCAGTAAGAGATTAATGAATCTATCTATTTTCCAAGACAGTCAAAGCACAGTTCAATATGGCCCCAAGGATTATTTTGTAGTCTAGTCGGCTTCATTGTAATCTAGAATGAGCTCAAAACATCTCGTCAACATCTGCATTTATAATTTTTTCCCCTTAATATAAATGAAAATGTATCAATCATGTCATGTTTAAAATATACATCAATATCAAATAAAAAAATGAAACTTACTTGAGCTCAGGTAAACAAGCATTTAGTGGATAATCTCTGTAAAAATACGAGTTAAATCTTCAGCCAGGGATCTGAAGTGAAAGCGGTTCAGATGTCCGACACGCTACAGACACACATACAGACTGAGCTCCGCGTGCAGGCAGCTCCAGGATCAGTTTACAGGGAGGCTTACTCACTGTGACCAGCAGCTTCATTCAGACTGCCTCAAACACTGAGAGCCTTGATAACATCAGATCCCACCTCCACACACACAAACACACACACACTGACATTTATTCAAGGCGACACATTTGAATTATAGATTTAGACCTCGGTTATCGCTTGTCGTAGCTTGCTTATTTGATATTGTCCAGTTATATTCAATGCAAAAATATTTAATCACTCTATTAATACAGTTTTACCATCACCATTATACAATGACCTCATTTGTTCCTCAGAGTCCTCATGGAGGTCAGAGTGTTATAAAAACAGTATATTTTAAATAACAATAACCATGGGAAAAAAATTCTGAGAAAGACCGTGATAAAATGAGAGGAGGATGTTTTATCCTAGACTACAGTAGAAATGAAGAGAATACATTTAGTGGAAAAGTCAAGAATGAAGTACAAGGGCGGGTTGGTACTGTAGTGTTAGTTTGGCGCCCCGTATACAACAGGATGCTGTGATCCTCCAAGTGGGCGGCCCAGGTTTGAATCCGTTTGTGGCTCCTTTCCCGCATGTCATTCCCCTCTTTCTCTCTGGTTTCTGACTCTATCCACTGTTCTGTCTCTACAATTAAGGCATAAAAATCTACAAAATGAATTTTAAAGAATAAAGTATGACATGAACAATTAAAGTCTGACTGTGCAGAAGAGAGTCCAAACGTCTGCACTCGATATAATACATTTTCTATGATAAGAATGGAAGGGACATTTTGAGAATGAAGATGTCATGTGAAGGAAAACTATTCTGATTAAAGAGGAGAAAAATCTTTTTTTTAATGTCAGATTTTGGACCAGTTTTAAATGTCACTTCAAATTAATTTGAGATATTAAACAGTTCTCAGGATGCAAAACAGACACAAAGAAATGTGGAAAATAAGACAAAGAAAGAAGTTTCAAATGTCAAGAATACATTTGAAAAGTTGACAAAATAAATTGTCGTTGAGAAGGTCAGGGGAAATGTTGTAAATAAAAGATGTAGTTAAAAGAAAAAAAATGTTAATGTTGAGAAAAAAAGGTAGAAAATAAACAAATGTTGAAGTTTTATTTTTAAATACTAAAATGTATGACTTACTTTAGATGTTATTTCTACTTTATTCTGGATATTCAGTCTTTCTTAGAGTGAAAGAAAGAAAAATAGAAACACAGAGATAAAGAAAGATAATGGAAGAGAAAAATATAGAAAGGGAAAAGGAAAAAGACAAAAATACACATGAAAGAAAGAAAGAAACTTTGTCCACTCAGGTTTGTTTTTTCATGCTTGTCACTCTCTCAAACATGTTGAACTGAACATTTTATTTATATATATTTTTAATCAAACACCTTCCTGCTCTCATCCCCCCCTCACCACCTCTACTACCTTACCTGCTAACTAAAATATGGACTATGAAAAAGTCAAGAAGAATCATCTGAGACTTTTTTTTAGTTTGTTGGAGTTTAATTGCAGAACGTGTGAGAAAATGTAACGGAGGATTGAAAACCTTGAATGCAACAATGATACTTGCTGTTATGGTTTATCTTCAAAGCAGATGTGTTGATTCTCGTGTAAAATGTTCCGTGCATGATGTGAAATTGAAATAAAACCGATTATATTGCTTTGAAAATATGAAAAACAATAAAACTACAATAGCAGCATTCAGTGTGACAGACGAGTACCGGTAATTCTAAAGACATACATAATACAAAAACAAAAGTATATGAATTAGAAATGATATGGGCCGTGGGTATATTTCACTTTAAATCATTGGGACACCAGCACAGGTAAGACCTCAGGACGCCAGCTTCTTCTCCTCGTCTTCATCGCAGGAACCTCTGAAAGAAACACCACACACAGACGCAGAGACATTAAAACAGATCGTTTGACTGTTCACGGGAGCAAAACAAGTGTGCATGTCAACAAAGGTGGTGGGGTGGACCAAAACAAAAGGAGCCATTTAGCAGAGGAGAGTGAAGCATGCTGGGTAATTAAAGGGAGGGTAGATGAGGGGGCGTTATGAGGTTAGATTTCCTGGACAACACCACACATTGTCCACATGAGACAAAGCCATTGTTGTGTGAAGGTCCAGGCCTGTGGGATTGTGGGTATGTAGGGGGGAGGAGTACTCATATCTCGTGGGGAAAAATGAATCTGTCGTTATTTAAAAAGCAGTAAACAGACGTCAGTTACACCACGTCACAGGAATCACACAGCTCTCTACTTAATCAGATCAGATTCATATCACTAGATGAGTTCTAATGTTGTCAACACTGTGACGTCTCTGCCTGTATGTGGTCGTTTGGGTTTAACTTCCTGGCTCAGCAGCCAATAGGCAGAGAAGGACATCAGTTAGCTGTGTACACCTGAGTTACTCAGGGCTCAGCTTAGGCCTGGTACACACTAAAAGTATTTAAAATCTTAAAAGTTTTGAAAATGTGAGACTCCACACGAGGACAAATCATGACGGATTAACGGTTCAGTTCTTAAAGTGTGCGGTCTGCAACGAGACCACCAACTCAGCACACCAAACACTAACTGATTCATTCACCAACAACCAGATCAAAACATGCAATCTAGCTACTCTGTACAATAATGGACTCTGTGCAATTACTTTCATTGCTGCCTATATTTGTATATGATTTATTCCATTCTTTTACGGATGTGAATGTGTATGTGGGTATGGTTGAGATGTGCTTGGCTTGTGTTTGTGTGTGTGTGCTGGTTATGCTGCAACTGGATTGCTCCAACAGAGTTTGGTTGATTAACATGACAATAAAGATCTATATATCTATCTGAAGGTGAATTAAGAGTAAACAAACATGATGGTCAAGCTAAATGTGGCTAGCTGTTAGCTGGTACGTCCATTATGGGATACATTTGCGTGCATGTTTTTGGAGTTAAAACAAGAAATTACTCAATTATTTGGGTGCCTACAATTTATATTTGTTACATTGATACAGAAATTTATTTCAATGGATTTTTTACAAGTATTATAACTTATTGTTGTACATGACAACCATAGTGAATATAGTCAGGGGAATAGTCTTCATCACACCACAGACTGAAGAGGTACAGAGTCTGGGTTTACAGGCTGCAGATCCTTTTTATTTTTTCATGTTTAACAGGTATCAGGTTTCATAGGTGTCAAGTTTACCATGTTCAAAAATGTATTTTAGTGTTAGCATGCTAACACATGAAACAAAATAAGTTCTAAATGCAGAACATTTGCAATTCAGAACTTTATACAAAGTAGAGATGAAGATAAGCTGAAGGAATTCATGATAGCGTTCCCTCAGTGTCTGCTTTCATCCAGTTATTTCTTACCTTGCCTATGGATTGAAAAGTGATTTACAAATAAAGTTTGATTTATTGATAATGTTGTTGTTTTTTTTTTTAAGATTTATTTTGGGCTTTTCGTGCCTTTAATTCAGAGAGAGGACAGTGGATAGAGTCGGAAACCAGGGAGAGAGAGCGGGGGATGACATGCGGAAGGGGCCACGGGTGGAAGTGAACCCGGGCCTACCGCTCGAGACGAGAGTCTCAACACATGGGACGCGCGCCCTAACCATTGTGCCACCAGCACGCCCCAATGTTGTCAGTTTTCAAGGTGCTTTGCTGCTAAAGTTTGATCTGATGATGACCTTTAATGACATTGCAGGCATTAGTTCTTTTAACTTCAATCATGAGGGTAAGTCGTTATTAGCTGGACGCAGCTAGCTGAACTCAGATCATCTCTGAACATCTCTAATCTCCAGATCATCAGTACCAAATGAAATACCATGAAAACGTTCTTAATTTGACCAAACAGGTGTGCATGAGTTTCTTTACCTGGACCACAAAGGCTGCCAGGCCAGCCAACATGGCGAGCATGGCGATGCGCTGCAGCCCGCACACGTTCACCCTATTCAGCAGGAAGAATCGAGCCCAGCCCAGCTTCTTGGCGGTGTGAGGGGGGTAACGCATGCTGTTGACGCCCTCCATCTTCAGCTGCTTGATCAGACAGCTGCGTAGGTGGCTGAGCTGGTCGAAGCTGTGCCGGCCGTGATAGCAGCCCATCCCGCTGTTACCTGAGAGACAGGTGAGGGGAGGAGTCAGCTGTGAACGTGCATCAGGGTGAACAGCTGGAGGTTCATTTTAGTGTTTAAAACTGACCTACTCCCCCAAAGGGCAGAGCGCTGACAGTGAAGTGAACCAGGCAGTCATTGGCCAGCAGAGCTCCGCTAGACGTCTCGGCTATCACCCTTTTGATCAGCTGTGGATCAGACAGGAAGGGTCAGAGCAGTGCATTGTGGGTACAATCTTTTTCATTTATGTATGAGTGATTATCTTAAAGTGCAATAGTGTCATTCCTTGTTACTTGTTATACAAGTGAATACTATTGTTCTTAACTGCTACCTCATGGTGACGTATTTATGTGATTTTCAACTTAAAATTTTGTAATTTTAGATTTTATTTGATTGTATAATTATCTTATTCTATTTAAGCTGTCTTCAGGCTGTGCAACAGAATTTTGGTGTATATTATTTGTTTATATAATTATTGGTTAGGATCCCCATTAGCTGTTACTTATAGCACAGCTATTCCTCCTGTGGTGACGTCCACATTAAAAAACATATCAGCAGGTATACAGAGGGAGAGAGGGCTGATGGCCTTATACACCTGTACAGTGACAATTAATATCTTCTATTCTATTTGCAGTGTGATCAGTGTTCATACAGTTTCTGCTCTTTGTTTCATTTGTTTAGGACTCATGTATTCTAAATTTGCATTCATTCTGACTTTCCCAAATCATCATTCCAGCCGTCACGGGCAAGCTGCCAACATAGAAAAGGATATTTGTGACATTTCTTAAGTGAATGATGAAGCCTGATTTTGCTATTAGTTCGGATTTTAACACCTCTGTAGCCAGAGCCTATTTTTTTTAAATAGGTTTTCAAAAGATATATGTATTCATGTCTGCAGGCGGTGATATAATCACCTTGTTGTTGTGAGAGAAGACGTACACAACCAGGGGTTTTTCCCTCTCGTTGATGAACTGGACGGCCTCGTCCACACCGCTCACTGTGATGATGGGAAGTAAGGGACCAAAGATCTCCTCCTTCATCACTTTGGATTCCCCCGTCACATCCTGCAGCACGGTGGGCTCTGTCAGGAGAGAACGGACAGGCTCAAAACAAATTGATACTACTTTAAATAAAGCATTTTAAAAGGTAAGAGTTCCGTGGCTGCAGTCATACAGCACAGATGCTTTTGGTGGAAAATATCTCAAACACATCACATACCTATGTAGCACTGAGATTCGTCGCTGTCTCCACCAGCAGCCACCGTGCTTCCCTCCATCAGAGCCATGACCCTCTTAAAGTGCCGCTGGTTAATAATGCGCCCGTAGTCCTCAAAGGTTTTGGGATTTTCTGTGTAAAACTCCTGCAGCATGTGGAATTAAAGATACATAATGTTCACATTGTCTTCATCTTCAACCGATACTTATTTCCCCTTCATTGTTGTGTTGTGCTGTGGTCAAAGTCATTCTTAGCTATTGTCTTTTGTTCGACTCCTGAGAGATGCGAACAGGTTAAAATCTTAATTTCAGACCCACCTTGATGCTCTTCTTGATTTCTTCCACCACTCTGCTCTGGATGGACGGTTCACACAGGATGTAGTCTGGAGCGATGCAGGTCTGACCACAGTTTACAAACTTCCCCCATGTGATGCGACTGTATCGGGTATTAACAAATAATATATTGTTATTGTTCTGTATTTCATTCATTATATTTATTTTACTATTTGGTTGCTTCTCAGGACTACGTTCTCAGATGTAACCGCAGTGATTTCCGCCTACCCTGATGTCACGTGCATAACCTTTTATTGGCACCATTACAATGCTACATTTCAGACTGACCGACATGCCACAGAGATGTCACAGCTCTTGTCGATGTAGCAGGGACTCTTCCCTCCCAGCTCCAGGGTCACCGGAGTGAGGTGTCGAGCAGCAGCCTCCATCACCAGTCTGCCCACTGTGCTGTTTCCTGTGTAGAAGACGTGATCAAATCTCTGTCTCAGCAGCTCCTGAGTCTCTGCCACTCCACCCGTCACCACCGGGTACAGGTCCTACAGAGAGAGCGTGCAGATATTAAAACAATCTTTGTACTCTAAGTGTAGGTAAAAGAGAAAAGGAGTTTGAAGCTCACTTTGTCGAGATATTTATGCAGAAGCTCCTCCATGACCTTGGCAGAGTGAGAGCTGACCTCAGATGGTTTGATCACTGCTGCATTACCTGCAGGATTAAAGAAATGAACACAGTGATGGGATGGTGATGATCATTAAACACTGAATAAAAATAAATAAATAAATCAAGTACTCTTGAGACGTTTTGTATAAAGCTGTGATATTCAGTAATTAATGAATGTTGTGGCTGCAGTGCATTCTGATCTAATGTGTGTTAGTTTGGAGCTCAATGCCTCTGGAAATTTGGCTTAGAATCATTCAAATACATGATATCAAAGTTCAGAGGGTCAGTAGGCCTAAAAATAAAATCTGAGTTAAAATTGTGTTGTGCATCTTCAACAACAACAACAACAACAACAACAACAACAACAACAACAGTATAGCTACTAGAAACCATAGCTAAAAACTCAAAAGGGTGTGTAGTAGTATTTTAGTACCAGCTGCAATGGCTCCAACTAGTGGCTGGAGGGTGATGGCCCAGGGGTAGTTCCAGGCCCCGATGATGAGCACCACTCCGAGTGGCTCCGGCTGCACATAGACCTCATCTGTTATGGTGAGGAAGTTCTTCTCCACCGGCCGGGGAGCCGCCCACTCTGCCAGCTTCTCTACAGCCAGCTCGATCTCCCCCTCCAGCCCCAGCGTCTCAAACAGCTCTGTGCCCTTCTCGCTCTGGAAGCAGAATTAAGACGGTACACCTGGTTATTAGTCTACATTAAGGTTGTCAAATATTTCAATTTACCGATAACACGTGTTTTATAACAATACAATCTCCACTAATTAGATGATAAATCGTATTAAAATCACAACTTCAGACCATCAGCCATATTTTAACCAATAGTGGCTGCTAGCAACACTTAGTACTTTAACATTGCCAATGTATTTGTGCAACTTAGACAGTATGCAGAAGTATGTAAGCAATCTTTGGTCATTAAAAACAAGAAAATATTCGATATTGGGACCCCAAGACTTGTACCTATGTTGCCGTGGTATCAAAACAGGTGTTGTTTTTTATTTTAAATTGTAGTATGGAGACAGCCCTGTAGCACCCACAGAGCTTCACAAGTGGTTTGCATAATGTGTCTTTACATAATATGTAGATAAACAGATTGTTTTCTTTTCTTCTACCTTGCCGAGGTCTCTTTTGACAGCATACGTGATGTCCCCTCGTCTCTCTGAGATGAAGCGCAGCAGGCTCTTCAGCTGGTGGATCCTGAACTCCAGAGGTTTGGTCTTCCCTGTTAGGAAGGACTTCCTCGCCTGCTGCACGACCAGCTGTTCTCGTGACATCCTAAATACAAAGCTGTAACACTCATCGTTTTCATTCATGAGAGTCAGCCTACTATAAAAACAGGTTAAGGCTGACTTCCAGCATTTTCTCTGACACGAACCACGCCCTGAGCTTGAATTTTAAATATGCCAGAGATTTTTTTAAATCAGACTGAAACACTCTTTTGAACACAAGTCAATCCTAAAATTGAATAAGGAGCTGTATCTTTGACTCTTGTCTAAAGAGACATACAAATTAAAGTTAATTTGTATATTGTGATGCAAGACAAATTTCAGATTTTGCCTGAAAATAAAGTCCTATCACTCAATAAATGACGAGACAATGTACATATATCAACACAGGCACCTACATGTGCTTCGATTAAGCCGTGCACAATCATTTTTTGTCTTTAGGTTGATGGCCTGTTATAAGAAAACATATGAAGGATACAAACAAAATGCATATAGGTAAAAACATTATCACATACATAGGCATGTGAAAAAGTGAAAACCTTATTGCCTTATTAGACAAACAGAACAGTATGTTCTAACTTCTCCAGACTATGACAACATCTTAAATAACACATCTGGATTAAGTCTGTCTGTCCTCAGCTGTAACTTTCTGATTTCTTAAATGACATTATAAAGTCAACAATAGTTTGTCTGACAGTAGCCATTGATTGCACAGTCTTCTTAGAAATAGTCATTTAATGAGAAGTTTAGAAGAGAAGAACTACCCCAGACCTTTTAGAGGTAAACACTCATTAAATAAACTGGGAAGAAACTACTACAATACTGTATTAACATAGCTTAAGCATTTCAATAGAAAGACTACAATACTGATATTAATAGAGTACAATTATTTAATTTAAAAAGACAACAATACTGTCATTATGACCCGATTATAAGTGTATAAATATCAAGGTTTGTTAACTATAACTCAACAAGCTGTTAGATAAATACACTCGTCCTCAAAGTTGTCTTAGCCTTAGCTCTGTTGCTAATGTCAGTGACAGCGTCTAAACTGTTTAAGATACATATCTATATTAACCATGTGAAGACATATGAGCTTTGAAGTACATAAATTAATGTATACAGGGTAAATTAAAGTCTTACCTTTCAGAACAACCGGGTAGCAGGATTTAGAGATGTTGTTAGCGCCGTCGGCTAGTGGTGAGGGGTGATGCTGCATTCAGATGCTCCTCGGAAAGTCCCATTCTCCCGACTCATTTGTGTAAACCTGGTGTAGCCTGAACGAGATTTACACCGTGAGAAAATACATGCACACTGAAACTACAATTTTTTTTTTTTAATTAATAACCGAAATGCAGTAGTCAACTTACACACTAATACCACAAAAATCTAATAAACGGTTAGCAACACAAACTTTTTGACCGTCAAGTCACTATTCCCCGCCATTTTTCAGCGTATCAATAAATAGGTAATTCAGCTACCAGCATTGCATGCAACTTTTTAAATTGTTCTGGTTTACTTCCGATATGACTGCGCCTTATGGGCTTACATGATAGTTTTATTCAAGCTGGAAACCATTTTCCCGGATTTTTCCAACATCACTTGAATCACTAGCCATATTCGGCACCAGCAATTGGCCTGCTAAAGTGTCCATCAAAGAAAGAACCAATCAGCTACAGGAACCCCCAGCTGATCCTCCCCAGCATTGCATAATAATAAGAAAAACAATATAGCTGCAGGGTGCTGAAGAACTGGAAGAGCCACTTAGGTCGGCATTTCAACTATTTAAAATCCATCTGCAGACTTCTCGGTTGGCTGACTTACTTTCAAATTGTGCTTCCTCTCCGACATCTTTGAAAATACAGTAAATAATTTAAAATTTGTTCATTTTCAAAATTGTATGGAAAGGTACATTTTACACTAATAAACAAGTGGTTTAATGCTCTATCAAGGGTCATAAAAAGGTAGAGCGGAGACAATAATGCAGTTGCAAAAAGGTGCAGATTTACGCAGCAACAGCCATTTAATATTGTAAAGGGAGGCTCAGATGGATTTTTTGAGTCATGATTGACCCAAATATCCATCTCAATTCAAAATCAACAAATATAGTATGTCCTCATCAGAAGAGTTGATGAAATGTGTACTATCCACAGCACATCAATTCAAACACTCAGACATCTGTTTGTGTATTCAAAAATATTTCATTCCGTCTCCTTGTGTAAATATTTAAAGTTTTGTCCTGACTAGTGGTAGACAAATTAATTTCTAATCAGTCAATAAATGAACTAAACGCTGCAGCTCTAAAGTGTCTGTTTCCTAATATGTTGCGTTTATGGTCTATCATCATAATACATAATTTGATATTTGATCAAATGCCCAAAATATTTCACCCAAATTAATAATATTTCACTAATTTTATCAGGCATAAATAAACATTTAGCTCTTTACAGCTTTCTGAAATGTCCCGACTTGAACCAAGAGTATTTGAGGTTTAAACTGATGGTTTGACAAGAGGACATGATAATATCCTTTTAGTCAAATAAATAGGGTTATACATTTTTTACACTATTGACAGACTTAAAGATTACTTCTGAAAACGTTCATCAGATTAATTGAAGATAATAATTTTATGTTGAATCCAAACAAAGACAATTATGATAAATATATATTTTTGAATAATGCACAGCAAGACAGCTTTATTGTTTCTCTTTTTAATAACAAAGACTGTATTTGTGTTCCATAAAGAACAGAGAGACATCCCTTGGTGAGACACAACATTGACATTTGTCTTCGAAAAATCGGTGCTTGGATAGAGATGCATTTTCAGGATCATGACTGACGGCGGGGTTCTTCAAAATGCATTCAGAACAAGCAATAGAGGCGTAAAACAACAGGGAACATACATTCAATAATCTAGAGGATCTACAGGGTAAAATGCAGACTTGGTTGGTACCCATGCTTTATCCAAAACAGTCCCCCTCTCGTGACAGTCCATGGACAGGAGCAGATTCAGGTGGGCTTTCTGTCAGATTTATTTGTCCCTCGTCACTCTGTGTGCAGTAAAAGGCTTCGTGTGGTTCAGAGTGCTCATGACGAGGACGAGGAAAACTTAAAAACCCGGATATGTGTAGGAAAAAGAACAGTACATCAGAGAAACAGGCCGCTGGGTGCCTGTGAATGCATTTATACACATTTTTACACTGAAAAAGAATTTATTCACACATGTACAAAGGAGTAGGCCTATGTCTGCTTTTACAAGAAGGCACCTCCTTTCTTCCATCGTTGTCTGTTCCTACTGGCCTTAATGCACACCTGGCAAGTGCTTGTGTGTGTATTTTCTATAGAAATACACACTCATACAAACATATATACAGTACATACACTGTTGGTAGCACAGCAGACGACTGAAGGGAGGCAGAGGAACCAAGTGGACGATAGGCAGTGCAGATTTTGACAATTCAAGTCTCACAAAATTGTATAAATTAAGTGAGAAATCTGATGCTTTCACACTCATTTCAGAAAATTTCATGAGACCCACTGAACAGATAAGTGTGTATTGATCAACAGTCCTGTGTAGAAAGAGTTTTCTGGAAAGTTTTGAAGCTGCCATGAGTTTTTTTTTTCTTTAGCACAACCCTGTTGCGCCAAAAAAGGTTTTATCCTTATCAAAGCCCCTTGGCAGACATGGATAAAATGTATCAAATTCATATATGTACATATAAAGATTTGTGCTCTTTGACTGACAGGCTGACGGTATCGTCAACAACCCCCCAAAAACTCAGATCTCATACACACAGACACACACACTCTCACTCCTCCTCCCAGAAGTGGAAGAAGGAATCATCACATGCATCACATATTTATAAATATATACAACTTTGCAACATCAAGTCTTGTTAAAAAAAAAAGTAGCTACTGATACTGACAGAACATAAACAGCTGTAGTAATTTTAGTAAAATCAATCTTATTTTGAAGGTAAATTGTCGTCAAGTTGAGCTGCAGCCAACAAGTCTTGGCTGTTCCGAGTTTCCCTGGTTGCTCGGCCTTATGGGAAATGTATGCATTCTGATGACTTGTTGCTCATGCACACAAAGCAGGTAGGTTTGGGGGTGTAAGAGGAGTGATTTGAAAACCCCTCCCCCGTCTGCCTTCACATATCTACCTCCAGAACTTATTACAGATACTCGTCTCCTCCACAAACTGCGATAAAGTGCTTCGGCTAACAACACAACAAAATTAAAAACAAAGCAGTTTCAAATCTACAGGTTCCTCGCTGACTAAACACGGCTGTGTGGTTTCTGTAACAGGAGTTTGTGTTGTTTCTGGGTCCAATCTGTTACAGTGATTGGCCATCAGCCTTTTGCTAATTTCTTCCGTCTCTTTTCACTCCAATACTTGAGGTTTTCAAGATAGGCAGGAGATTCGAACATCTTCTGAACCAATAAATAAGATCAATAACAACCTAAAAAACAGAGTAAATAACCACTGATATCACAGAGTAAGCAGGTTTTTAAAAAGATGAACCGCCTCATAGTCCTGTACAATGTCTTTTTGTTCTGGTAAAAAACAAATGATATCCTGAATGACAGACATTAGTCTTTATATACGTATAGTTCAGGTCCACCATTATAGTGTAGGAAAAGAAATGCACCGCAAAGTGCATGCATCATGTCCTCATCCAGTTACAGCCTTCAGTTTCTGTTTTTTTTTGTCATCTTTGGTTGGAAGTTTGTGCATCAGTCACAGTTCAGTCTGTGATGCAGCCAGAAAAAACAAAAAACAAAAACTGATGATAAATACAGATGAAAACGAGCGAATGAAAAGTGCTTGAACTGCTACAGGAGTGACCAGCAGCTCTGTGAGGATGAAGGTTGACAGTCTCAGGACGCTGCGATCCCTCTGTGTGTGTGTGTGTGTGTGTGTGTGTGTGTGTGTGTGTGTGTGTGTGTGTGTGTGTGTGTGTGTGTGTGTGTGTGTGTGTGTGTGTGTGTGTGTGTGTGTGTGTGTGTGTGCGATGCTACTCGTACAGTGTGACGGTGCAGTAGCAGAGGGCGGAGATCCTGCGGTCCACGCTCGCCTTATCTGCAGGGAAACAAAAACAAGATGGTGTTTACACAAGTACCAAAACAAACTTGAAAGTTAAATAGAGTAATTAGACAAACAGACTACAGACGTCTGTCCTATCAGACATGTGTAGGCTCTCTTTTAGATTGATTGTATTTATTATTTAGGTGTCATGCACCAAAGTGCCCAACCCTCATTGGTTTATTTAAATATCAATGACAACACAAAACATAGCATGCACTACAGAGGAATAGGTTTCATGTACGGGTAAGCCTCATCAGCTGAAAGTCCACACTGTATGAAATATTGTGGCAGGTAAGGTTGTTGAAGTTACTTTTTCAATACTTCTTGTTATAAAACAAGACAATCTCTCTGTGTTGTTTCTTAAAGATGATTGATAGTATCAAAACATACTGAAGCTATAAATGCACTACATCCATTCAATAAGACGGGTGTGTGGGAGAGAAATCAATCAAAAACTGCAAAGAAACTTCTGCACACAGTCCATAATTATATGAGTGACATTTTGCTGATGTACTTGTAGAATTTATAAATTGTGCAGTAAACTCTTAAAGCACTAGTTAATGTAAGTTAAAACCATATGTGTTCATACTGGTTGCTCTTGTATGAGGCCAATAGTTAAACAAGCGCTCAGAGTCTGTACTCACACTTAACCACGTTCTCGACATCCGTCGGGTCCTGCAGGATCTTGGACAGGCCGTCCAGCAGCATGGCCGCCTTGCTGTAGCGGTACGCGATATCTTCTGTCTGCTTGAACATCTCGTCCAGAGCTGCTGACTGAACCTGAAACACACACACACACACACACACACAGTCACCCACACATCATCAGGTAAGGCTTAACAAAACATGTAATAGCTGTTCTTTACTCAACATAGCATCTGAAAAAATCACAAGTGTCAATGATTATGTGACAGTGGCAAAAATCTCAGATTCAAAAACAGTAAAATTGTATATTTAATAAAGATGTATCTATGTTATCTTCTTTATACCAAAATAACCAACATACACCCAAATCAAGCATTTTTCTTGTACTGACCCTTACATTGCTCCACAGCAGAGGTTTTCAGGTCAACGGCTACACAGCAGTAAAACAATATAATTCAGACTTCTTGTATCTGAGGCTTACCATCTCCACAGCTTGATTGTAGATGAGTTTCTCTGCGGTGACGCTGTTAATCTCGTCCACAAATCGCTGCTTGTCAGAGAAGAAGTGGTTCAGTTTGTCGGTCAGCCGCCGGCAGAGGGAGATGCAGCTTTTGTACCGATCGTTCAGACTCTTCACCACTGAAAGTACACAAAGAGAGGGATGAGTTATTCTGCAGGGGTGTAATTGTGCTTGAAAATATTTATATCTCTCTTTCAAGAAAGTAAAGTTGAAGTCATGTATTGGTAAATGTTAACTCATAGTTCTTACCTTGTTTTACTGCGGAGGAGGGATTGAGCTTGGCTGATTTGATCTGAGCTTTGGCAAGGTGGAGGGAGGAAGCCAGAAGCTGTGCAGCCTTCATGTAAAGCACCAGCTGTTCCACCTGCCTGTAGGGGGCAGCACAGACACAAAATATAAGACCAAGAAGTTTTAAGCACTGCAGCAACATCACAGAACAAAGAGCCTCCTCACACAACACAAGATAGGAGGACAAATTTTCTCAAAACATGACATATGAAACATCAATTTGCCATGACATTCAGCAGGATTCAGATCTAAAATAAACCCTGAAAAGGTTACGCCTCCTCCAAGCTCGTCATCTATAAGCGGACATGACAGCTTCATCACTTTAGAGTGCAGCTGTGGGCCTGCACCTTTTGGGCATGTTAGCATCGGCGTACAAGTAGTGCTATTCTAAGTGTTAATGTGGTGATAAAACAGGGCAGATTGCGGGTTGTATTTCTGCGCATATTAGCGGGCACAATCCATCATTAGTGGATCAGGTCCCATGTGTTTAAAAACAATCTCTGTTATTTTAACCATCGGAAGAAATTAAAAGTACCTGAGTAAAAAAAAAAAAAAAAAAATCTGATCTAAAGTAATATTTTTAACTAAAAACTGAAAGAGAGAAAGTGAGCACATTCACTGGCAACCATTCAGCGCTGGAACATGTACTTGTCATTTTAACCAGTGTGGAAGAGTTTGCCCTCAAATGTAGCTCATTAAAACATGAAATTAGCTCATATTGGGTGTTAGGGAGTTTTTGTGGCCATGGTTACCAAATAGGTATCGATATCATTTGATTTTACTAGTATCGTAGCAAAGTTTAAAATTATTGTATTGTGACAAACCAGATGTCGGACAATATCAGATTTGTTTGGGACTGTTACTGTAACTATATGCTGTATAGATTGCTGCAGTTGGATCTAATACGTTCCCTGGGTCCATTAAGATGTAGGTCTGTAATTTTTTAACTATGAAGAGATTTACATTAAGTTATCCCTTACCCCCACTCTTTGCTGAGCTGGCTGATCTGGTCCACGACCACACTGTCCTGGGGAGGGTAGATGGAGGCGGCTGACACGCCGAGCTCTGCCCCTCCAGCCCTGATTGCCGCCATTTCAAGGACGCAGTCGGTGAATGAGAGCATCATCCGCAGGTGCATCAGGGTGTCTGTGTGCTCACGCTGCAAAATAACAACAATTAAATGTTAAAAATGATGAGTAGAGTTACAAGCATTTTTTCTGTAAAAATAAGATCGAGGCATCAAACCCCCCCTCACCTCCATGAGAGTCTCCTCGGGCAGCTCAGGGGCTTCGAATGTGATGAATCCCTCCAAGCTGGGAGGAGAGGTTCCATAGGGGACGTATCGCAGGCTGCTGGGTGCTCCCTCGGCCCCGGTGACAAGCTGTCCTCCACCAAATCCACCAGGAGGAGAGGAGCCCATGGCCATGCCTGGAGGAGATCCCACATAGACCCGGCCGCTGGTGGAGCACAGGGAGCCGCCCGAGCTGTTGGAGCCCACTGAGAGGAGGACGAGGAGGGGAGAGGATCATGAGATAAATACAACTGACAAATATCTCACATTACCTCACAGCCTTCTATATGTTAAAGGATATTCAAACCTGGGCCTTGTTTTAATATCATTTGGGGTTTTAATTACTAGAAAAGTACACAAAGTTATAGAACTGCTTCCATTAATTGCTTGAGTCTGCAGCTGTGAAGCAGTAACGTCTGAAAACTAATCCTTGGGACAAAAATGTCTTTCAGGTATGCCGATAAACAAAGGCTCAAATTGTTGTTCAAAGTCTATGACAACATTACAGAAAGGATCCCTGCAGACATCAACCAATTTTCAAGGACTAAGATGATTTGAAACCACAAACTGCCTTCTCATCGCTAGCCTCAAAGCCACCAGAATTCAACAAAACCAGGAATTTATGTCAAAGAAAAACAAGATTTCCCTTTAAGCAGCTGCTCTCTCAGGCAAATATTTCTGTTGTTGTGTGACTTTTGTTCTTCAAATATTTTATTTGGATCACACTCATATTTGTGGAACAGAATTACACAAAAGAAAATCTGGTTTGACTTCCTGATAAAGGCCTGATGCCGAAACATGTCATAGTTGGTTTTGGAGGGCCTTATGCCGATGCCGTGAAGGAAGTTTGTTGGAGGTTTTTTTTGTCTCCCTATGACTGTATGGATCCAAAGAGTTCCTCAAACATACATTTTTTAGTCCATGACGCTCTCCTTCCTGCAGCTTTTTGAGTTGCACAAAACAAACTGACTGATGTAGGCAGCATTAAATGAGCAAAACCTCTGTTCTTTCAGTCATAACAGCGAGCCTCATGGCTGCCGGCTGAAGAAATCTACTGAAGTTATTCCAAAACTTTTCATGCCCTTAGTCAATAAGACCCAACATTGTGTAAAAATGTGTTTAAAAATATCAGAATAGAGCATCACTCAGTGGAGGATCTTTACCTGAGGTGGTGCGTGGTCGTGTGCCCAGGTGGCTGCAGGTGGGAGGAGTGCTGCTGTTTGGCGGTGAACCCACAGTGAAAAGGACAGTACGAGGACTGGCGGACCCGCACTGAACCAGCCCGCTGGGACCTGCAGGGGCTGTGAGAAGAGGACACTTGGCTTTAATTTCTAGGTGAGGTATAAACTATCTCTCTGATTTGATGTTTATACAGAACTCTGTTTGACTAAATAACCAAACACATGCATCCTTTTGTAAATGTCCTTTGTGTGTGTGACAGTGTAGATGTACCTGTGTCCATGGGCCGCTCCGTGTTTAAGCTGTCGTTGCTCCCCTGATAGGCCTGTCCACCAAGCGTGATTCTGATTGGCTGCTCAGACAGACGACCTGTACTGACTGACCTGCAGAGGGACCACAGACAACGTCGACACAAAGTCAAACAACAGAAAAGATGACATCACAGAGTAAGGGGACAGACACAGAACATTTATTGCGTCATTATTTTTAACATTTGAATTCCCCTTACGTTAGAGGAGGCAAGGTTTAACCCGTTGCTCTAGAAACCGACAGGTACAGTGGCTAGCAAAAATATTCTTTATCCTGATTTTTTCCTATTCAAAGTACAGCATTACAACCTGGGATTTACAGTTTATCGATTAAAGGTGGGCTCTGTGTTTGTGACAAAAACACATATAAAGACAGAAAAACAGACAGAAGAAAAATCTGCTGTGTGTGCAATTTGAACAGTGTATCCTCCTTTGCTCTCTTTCTGTCTATAAGAGATATAAAAATAACTTTTGCATCTATACAAGATTACAAAACGACTTCAGATATGTGAGTATTTGCGGACCTGTAAATTTGGAACATGCTGATCTCTCTCTTTCCCTCGTGGCATGTTTAGGATAAAAAAAAATTCTATTGGAAGAATAAAGTTTAGGCAGGAGAAGGAAAAAGGCAGGACACCCACCTGCCAAATGTCCTGCTGCCCTCTGGAGCAGCTGGGCGTCCACTCAGGTACGGGCTGCAGTGGTGGGCGCAGATATCCCGGGCATCTGCCAAGGTCTTGGTGGGCACGGGGCTGTCTGCTAGTGCCATCAAGTTACAGGACGCCTGAGTTTTGGGGATCTTGAATGGGGCAGAAATGGTCTGAGAAGGAAAAAAATAAGTTTAAGAACTGATACTTGAGTTGGTTTGGTCATGTTGACTAATGATGAATTGATTGATAATCCCTCCACTCACTTTAGTAGGAGAGCCGATGATGGTCGGCAGTGGGGACTTCTGCAGCCAGTCGGACGTGCGCGGGGATGTCCCCAGGAGCTTGGTAGGGGAAGAGCCCAGACTGGCCGGTCTGCCGAGCTGAGGGGAGTGACTGCAGGAAGAGGAGGAGGGCTGAACAGGGTCTGATAACTGCTTGTGGAGCTTGCGGGTCTGGTAGACTTCGGTCAGGGTGGGGGCGCTTTGTAGCCGAGCTCCCAGGAGCTGAGAGGACGGGACGGGGGATCCTAAGAAAATGTAGAAGAATGGATTAATATCTGTACAAGTTAGTACAGAAACTGTCTGTGGTTAAAAACAGATCTCACCATCTTTCTCTCTCTATAAATAATATTTTCTTAATGTTCACAAACATTAGGAATACTAATCTGTTTCTGTAAAAAGGTATGGTGAGCTGATGTGTGAACACAGCCAGAAATATTCAGGAATATTCACCACTGATGAGTGGAAGCACTACATGGACGATATGATCTTCATACATGTAAGGAAGCAGCTTCATACTCTTTCATGCCTGCCAGTATTTTCTTTTCTGCTTTTTGGTTGATACTGTGAAGAATTCAATAACGCGCAGCACTGATATAAAGACAAAAACCTTGTCTGAAAGGGAAGATGTCCCACTGTGAGGGACGTGTCTGACGGAGCAGCTCAGGAATATTTCATGGGCAGGCTAACCTGTAACTTTCTAGAAGTGCATGTGTAAAAATGGCTGTCCATTGATTGAGCGAGGCCCCAAAACAACCAAACCGTCGGCCGAAGATGTCTACTGGGAGAAAGAAAGGGCCTGTTTGTCAACACAAGGATTTCCCTTTTATGGGTCCAAAGTATTTCTGAAGTTTAAATAGAAATCCATGTGGTATTGATGGCAATTGATCATGAACTTTCTAATTCCTCTGGCATGTCAGAGAACATCATTATGACTCATTTGTCTCTCAGCTTCCTGCTCTGTAGCCGCAGGGAATGATGCTACTTGTGACACTTCCATAACATTTGCTGAGACTTTTCAGAGACACTCAGCGTTAGTCATATAATCTGCCTGTTTGTGTGTCTTTCTTGTTTGAGGACTGTAACTGCTGTTAACTGTCTGTCTGAGGTTTCATTGCAGACTGTGTGTATTGTAGCTTCTCTCTTTTAAAACACGGTCACCATGACAGCAAACCTCTCGACACAAACAGAAGAGAAGTTGTTAGACGTCTGCAGAGTTCATGTAACGACTGCGTCAGACTTTCAAAAGGGATCTTGACTCATGTTGACACATGCACTCTTTCAATAATAAAGTCATGACACACAGGAGAGATCAAAACAAAGACTCATAGCTGCAGCTAATTCTTATAATACCAGGACAATAGGTTGCATGTTAGGTTGAACACGTTGGCAGAGTTAGATGTATGTTAACCCGGATCTGTGTAAAGACTGACCTCCTGAAGAGCTGCGGCTTCGAGGCTCGTGGTTCTGCAGGTGACAGCAGCAGTGACCCAGCTGCTCGGGGATGGTCCCAACTGTAAACACGAGCACAAACTATTTTAAAATCATGTCTTTGGGTGGTGTTATTAGGAAGCTGAGACATGTCTGGACATGTTCTTACCCAGAGGTGAAGGGGAGTAGGGACGGGAGCTGCCGATGGAGACACGCCTGTTGACCGTCTGAGGGGCGTCTGCGGAGCTGGGAGACCCTGAGCCCACCTTAGGGAACCCCATAGGACTGGTGTTGGAGCGCCTCACTGTTCCAGACCTAGTAAACAAAACAAAAAAATCACAAAAAGTATTTAAGCCTCTGTGAGCAGTTTATGGTTATGAAACAGACATGAATTAATTGAGATGCCTCTTCACGACCTATAAAAGCAAAGGAGGCCGTCAGGGACCAGATTTTCTATCATTATTTTATGACGACATGACTAAAAGCACCCTGCACATAACAGTCTATTTTTTTTATTTTCGTAGCAAAGTTTCACATTGAGTGATAGGTTTAAGTTTAACTGTTAAAAGAAAGCAGGATGAAGGATGAAAAAACTGCTTACAAATGTACAAGAGAAGGTCAGCAAATACATTAATGTACTGCTTTGTCCACTAGGGGTGCCAAAATCAACAAAAAGTTGTTTACATATAAGCACATGGACTAATTCTTCAGAGCTTTAAGAAAAATAAAATCTGCCCTGTTTCAGCACAAGAGTGACTTCAATGGTTATGAAACAAACACAATCAAACAATGATGTCTCTGTATTACCAACAAATGCAAACCAGATCATCAGGAAGAATATTTACGACTCCTTCATAGATCTTTTTGTTGCTGCTAAATGCTGCCACCAGTTAGGATTGAGGCTGGCTGAACTATTAACCAGATCTTAGTCTGCAGTTTCCTCTGCAAGACAACACATTGACTTGTACATTGCTTTATTTTAACATTCTTAATGTACTAGTCACTGTAAATTTTACCAGGAAAATGTATACAAAGATGCTCTCTGTCTGCCTGTACTATATCTTTGGGTTTATATTTAAAGTAACAGTTTAAAGTATTCAATATTAGCATATAGTAAAGACATCTTCTAGCTAATGTCTCCTTTGTTTTTGTAGTTCATTCAGTATTAAACTCAGTGTGTTACATAACTGGATAAAAACTACTTACAGTGCAATTAACTGCTACCTCACCGGTTTAGCAAGTTATACTTATTTGGCTGCCACAGGTCCTGACACAGTTGAATAGAAAGCATGTGTGGGAGCATCTTCTTTGCAGATTGCTCATATCACACAAGAAGTTTGATTTGCAAAGAAAGTTGCAGTGTTTTGCAGGACTCCATGTAATGAGTGAGATTTTCTTCTAGGAGGGCAGGCCTCTGTTAGGTCAAAGGGACAGTGTCAGAGCTGTAATCCACCCTGAACAGACTGATAAGACAGGACAACTGAAAGTGGGACAGCTGGACAAAGACTGAGGGATCTAGCTCCTAGAGGTGCCCAGAGGATCACTACAGGAGGCATTTAATAGTAAATGACAAAGCCAGGACACCACCAGATAAAAGAAAGCCCATACAGAAGACTGTCAGACTGAAATTATAACCACATTAGCAAGACAAAGTCTGCTGTAGTCCTCCCTTTTCAGACAAAAGACAGTAAATGGGAACAACAGAGCTTATCTCCCTATGAAACAAGGTGCCACCCTTCTTTCTTCCTCTACCCTGAAATCAGCTTTGTCTTTACATAAAGCTGCTAACAAACACTCCCAGACTTAGGAAAAGGACATCCCAAACTCAAGCTGATGTAACTGTTCTGCAACTTTATTGCTGATGAAGCAACAGCCTTGTGTTGTGAAACCTAGCCTGAAAAAGATGCACTTCAAAATGAAGACTAAAACACAAGTAAGAAAACGATATCAACAAACAGATTCTGATTCCTGGTGTTTCTATTTCTAAATCTCTTACAGTCAGACCCAGCAAAAGCAGCGCTTACCTGGGGGAGGTGTACAGCGCGGGGGTCGGGCTGCTGGAGAGGTTCTGCTTGATGCGCTGGTAGTTGCGGATCTGCGTGGGAACAGGGATGGGGGTGGTCTCGGCCCGTGGGGACACCATGGGGGTCTGTCCTGAAGTCGGCTGCTGCTGCCTGGACGGGAAGAACGAGGTGAGGGTGGTAAGCAACTCTGCTCGAAGCTGATGCTGCTGTTTCCATATGTGCAGGACATCTTCAGGGGTGTCAAAACCCATAATAATCTCAAAAAGGCATGTGTTATAAATTTAACACCAATTAAGACAATTTGTTCCTACAGCCTCCAACTTTTTGTTTACTTCGCTGGGAAGGTAGGATGAGGAACTGAAGTATAGCTTTGCTGCTCGTGAGTGCAGAGAGAGAGAGAGAGAGAGAGAGAAAAAAAAAGAAAGGGGGCCAGGCTCCCCATGTAAACACAGAAGCAGAACCAATCAGCTCACAGCCTATTGCTGGGGGCGGGGCTAGAGGCAGGGCCAGTCGACAGCACGTGTGAGGCACGTCCTTTCTATGTTCAACAGACACAGGAGGGGAAGTGCAAAGAGACACAGCTCATTTGCATTCTTTTGTTATTCCAGAGGAGACAAAATGTTCTCAAACGCAGGAGTCATGACCGAGTCATCCACAGAAGGCCTCTGCTTACATATAAAGAGAAGGGAAAGAGGGGGAGTGAGGGATATGGTCGTTAAAGAGAGCGGCACCAGTTGGAAACCACTCTTATGTAATGATGTGTAGCCTGAGAGGGTCTACAGGGGAGAAAGTGGAGGACACGTGAGGCACAGAGTAGTACAGACAAAGACACAGACAGCAGCCTCTTTGTTTGATTTGGAGATAAAAAAAAAAACCTTGTGCTTTTCTTTCTCCACACACAGATCAGGAGGAAGCCTGATACAGAAACACATCATGGAGGCTTCCTATTTTCTTCCAGGTTGCTAAAAGCTTTATTGATCCTCAGGCGAGGCTTAATATGTTGTGCAGTGCTGTTTTCTCCTTTTTCACAAAGAGAGAATTTGTAGGTCAGTGAATTGCTGCTTTATAAAAGAGTGTACTCGATCTGCAAGTCAGTTGCCTCTACATTGACCTGGATTTTAACTGAGCAGCATAGGAGAGGGGGGATGGTATCAAACCATGTCGACCTCTTTCTTTTTCTATCATTTGTCGCTTCTTGTTTCTCCTTATTCATCTCCCCCTACACATCGTCTCTCTGTCTTGTTAAGTGTAGCTTTCTTCTATAGCCCACACAGTATTCCTCTATCTATCTATCTCATTCCTTGACGGCCATCAATCTAAGACACACAGGGCACAGACGACAAACAAGGCTCTGATTGAGGAGCTCTCTGGGAGTGTTTCTGGTGCTGCTAAACTGCAAGGAATGCCTCCTGTAATGAAGAAAAAAAGCAGTTCCTCTTGTTTTGATTGTTAACTAATTTATGTTCGTAGTAAAAGAGTTAGTGCTATGAAGGGAGACAAAAAGGAGAGAGGAGGGAGGGAGTAAAGCCGGCGGCCTTAACGGTTAGATGAGGATGAGACAGAACAGCAACAAAGACCAAACAGACTGAGTGTCACGGAAAAGGGGAACTGTTTTGCTCGAGGCTGTGTACAAAACGTTGAAACAGGAGGGTGGAAGAAGTGTAAAGTGGTGTCTGGCTGCAGGTTATCTACAAAGGAAGGGTGGGGAAGAACAAAGCATGACAGACAGCAGCAGGATGTCTGCCAGTTTTTCATTCAGTTTTACACTACCCTTAAATTAGAACCTATATGAAGCTGAGCAGGCTTCAGGGATTGTTGAGATGGTTCTGAAACTGTAAACTATAGGAAAATAACCACTTCTGAGACAGCTGCTGTAATGACTTGTGTTCAAGTAGAGGGTTTCTTAAACATGCATCGACCTTAATTCAATACTACAGCTTTCCCCAAGGTTTATCATTTTGCCAACTGAGCCCCTTTCACACATGACAAATTTCCAGAAAATGTTCCCCAAATTGTCCAGGTGAGCTGCATGTGTGAACCAGCCCACATACTTGATTTTATAATGAGTATGGTACTGCCTCTGACAAAGCAAAAACGCAATCTTCTGGGATTTGGGGTGGCAGATCGGATTTCCATGGGGGAATACAATGATCAAACTACACGTAGCATTGATATAAGCTGTCATCATGGCGTCAGACTCTGTCGCTCCGTCTGACAGTGTCCTTTTAACATCATCTCTTCTCCCGTCAGAAAGGGACAATATTTGGCTTGGAGGGTTTTGTGGGAAGGGGGCTTAATGTGGCAAAAGATTAAATTAACCTTCAAAACATGACTCCGAAAAAATGTAATCAAGAGAATCAAGAAACAACCTTTGATTAAAAAACTATAAATAGGACATAAAAGGACATGAGGTTGAACTGTGTATTCAGTATGATGAGTGGGAAAATGTTCTATTTGGATTTACCTGCAGAAAAACGCAGTCAGTACGATGTTCACAGAATGTGTTGGTGAAGATGTGAAGCAAGTATGCGTCTCTTAACACACAGCTGGGGCACAGTGGTCACATTCACTGTTTGTTATTGAAGACCAGATCTAGTATGTGTAAGGAGTCTATTCTTATCCCACGGCCCTCGCTGGGTCAGGAGCTGTATTTAGCACACAGCTCCACCTTGTTGTTTGGCTCAGAGTCTGATTCATAACTCGCTAATCAGGCAGATTTAGAGGTGGGCGAGAGGATTCACGCGTGACAAACGGACAGTGAGTGTGTGTGATATCTGGTGTCAGGATGAGAGGAGAGTGTTTTCTTTATTTGGCGGTCAGAGAGCTACTAACGTAGGAAGCCTCGTTGACCTGAAAACACACACACACAAACAATAGATGGTACGACCTGGCCTGGAGTTCACGTGTGTGTGTCTGTAAGGTCGTACACACACGTGAACTCCAGGCCGTGTGTGAAATAGAATCTGAGTCACAGCATCGTGTCACAATAAAGTGCAAAGTCGATCTATTTTCTGCCCTGACTCTTGAAAACATCCAGTTCATACTCCATGAACCTCGCTGATGAGTTTGAGACACTGCCGGGCTACTTTTTGGAATCCTTTTAATGCCCTTTGGTATTTTATATATGACCAAACAATTAGAAAAATACAGTAAAAAAAAAAAAAAGTCCAGCCCCCAACGCCTATAAAACAAGACGTTTGGTTTTTACAGTTTGGTTTGGGACATAAATAATTACAATATTTGTTGGAAAGTGATTGAATGTGTTCATGATCATACTTTAAATATGTTGATATGCATCTTGTGTTACCTTTAAACAAAGCCAGGCTAGCTTTTTTCTCTGTTTCCAAGGCAACTAGTGAACTCTTTGAACTAAACTGTTATTTCCACTTTGTTTATTGTGCCTGTCAATATATTCCCCATCCGCTCGACTGCCCCTTGAATCTTTGTACCTGTACATGTTTATTTATTCTTACTGGGTCATAACTTGTTTGGTTATAAGTTTAAACATGAGATCCTAATGGGGCATGGTGACTGTAGCACGCTATTGTACATTCAGACTGTTACCACAACAAATAAACACAAACTTAAACTCCTCTGAAGACCCTCATCTGATCATTTAAAGTTTAAAGAAATACATCAGCTATTCGACTGCTGCTCTAAATCACCAGGTTTCTTTTTTATTAACATACCTGCATATTTTAATTATTTAACTTAACATTGTTTCTTTACTGCACAAATAGATTTCATATGAATTTTCACTGCATCTTGGTATAGTAACATGATTCTGTTTCTGTATGTGAGATGACTCTGATGTTTTGAAATAAAACAGACTTCTGTATGGACTATTGCCTGAGTAATAAGAAGTTTGAAGCAGATCTCCAGTGTAAGGGTCATCTCTAATTTTAAAAACGCTCTAAGAGCAAAGACAAAACCATATCACTCCCACTCTCGCAATGTTTCATTTTTTTTTTTAGGAAATATTATTTATTTTAGACCTCAACTCATGACTTTAAAAGAGCACTGTGACCTGGCTCTTACATTCTTCATTGATTTACTTGAACTTAAGGCCATGTGCAACATTATCTGTAACTACATAAAACTTATTATGTAGAGAAAGCCTTTTAAATAGTAAACATGTTGTTTGTCTAGTTTTATATTACACGTTTTATTATTTACTTTTTTTTTAATCAGGGGTTAGGTGTTATGATTTGATGAACTTTTGACTTTAACTATGTGTACTGTTTTACTTCATATCAGAATAATCCTCTCTGTCATCATTCGTATCACTATTGTCTTTGTTATTATCCTTTTGGAGCAACAGAGGGGTTGTTAAGTGTCTCCGAGTTCACTCTGTCATTACCTCTTACCCAAATTTTGAAAGGGGGGAAATAAAATGGGACATTACGTCTCTGGTACTCAACATCTACTCACCCTCCACACATGAGGAACTCACTGGACGGTCGACGAGCCACTCCCATTGGCTGATCATCTGAGGAGGGAGAGGGGAATTAAAGAAAATCATGATGAGGATGCAACAGGCTTTACAGATGTTTAAATCAGCAGTAACAAGGTGATTGAAAGTCACTCACTGTCACACTTTCAATTCTCAGCTTTTTGTTCAGTATTTGAGTGGGGCACTAGCAGGTGTAGGTGTATGTATGTGTGTGTGTGTGTGTGTGTGTGTGTGTGTGTATGTGTGTGTGTGTAGCAGTAGCAGCTGCAAAGCATGAGGATTCATTTTACCAGTCAATAGGCTACATGTGACTGTCTCCTGTTTGTGGACTGATGTCTACAATTACAGCGTGAAATGGTGAGCAGCTGTCTAACTTACTGTTTGTGGATTTGGTGACATGTGCTCAGAGAGTGTGTGTGTGTGTGTGTGTGTGTGTGTGTGTGTGTGTGTGTGTGTGTGTGTGTGTGTGTGTGTGTTAGCATGTGTGCTGTAGGGATCATGAGCAGGTAATGAATGTGACTTCCCTACATGTGTATCCAAGTCATGGTGTGTCTATAAATGTTTGCAATTTGAAGAAATCTGCTTTCTGGAAAAGAACAGACGTTTTTTTTTCTTCAAGGAAAAAAAAGTATATTTGTAACGGGTCATGGTTATCTACAAGTAAATGTTTGAATTTAAGGACTGAATGGGCTGTTTTCCTGTCTGTGTCTGCAAAATGTTTTGACGTTTTACCAAGTTGTGTATAAATTAAAGCACTCTTGCACACATCAGCAAATCGAGTATCAATGAGATAAGTAACAGTTCTAATTTTCTATAAATGTAAAATAATAGCATTAAGCTAAAGATACTTTCAATTAAACCAAAATGGGGATTTATTTTATTTTAATTTAAATAATCAGATTTTAACACCTGAGTTGATAAACACAGTTGTTGTATGTGTGATGAAACTTACAGCTGTCAGTTGAAATGTTTGGCACCAGGACAAAGTCATCAGTGTCGCAAGACGAGTTCTTACTGCTCGTGCTTCCTGCTGACTCTTTAGATAGCTGCAGGAAGTTGGGCGGGCCAAGCGGCGGGGAGGACAGACCATCTTCTGCGAGTGTCTGCATGTCTGGGAGAGACTGAGCATGTACAGAGAGAGAGAAAGAGAAAGAGAGGGAGTCATGGAGGAGAGGAGAAAAAACAGGATTCAATTTTGATGTGCCTCCTGAATGATGCAATTAAAGCTTCCAGGCAGGGCAGTGCTGACTGTACTGTCAAAGTAATGAAATCACATTGTTGTAGAGAACTCTGACATCCTGGGAAATAGTCTAAGCCTTAATTCCCACTGCTGCTGTGAGATTAGATCTGCCACTGTGAAATACATTGTTACAACCAGAAGTGGACCTATTTACAGACAAAGAGTTTTCACTAGCTGCGGTGGATCATTACTGAAAAGGTTAAAAAAAAAGTCTTGTAATGAAAGGTAAATAAAAAATAAGTCTTTTTACTTCCCCTTTGTTGGACACCCTGTTTTACTTTTCAAGCACTGTTTCAGGGTTGCTGCACACTTTAAAATTTGATTAAAGAATTTATAAGACCCAAACAAATATAAATTAAATGTTTATAGGCATGATCAAATACAGGATCAGAGTGGATTTAGAACAAGAAACTTCACGGACATGTCTTGGGGATCTCTGAGTATTATTTAAACAGGTTGAAAAGGAGGATTATTATATGTGACCTTTAAACGTTTAAGGATCTGGGGGAACCCTGTGATTGTGCTCGAAGAAGTATGCAGATCAAATATGAGCACAACAGGGAGGCATAGTTAATGTTTTAATGCCTTTGTTAGAGTGTGAGTGTAATCCCCTCTGAATGAGGATTAATAAAGTAAATTAAACTCACAGGAGGGGAGTTGTAGCGGATGCACGGGGAGCTGCCACAGGAACTGTCCGTCCCTGCGTTGGAGGCACTGGGGACCGGCACCGGACAAGCTGAGAGCAATAAATAAAAAGTGAATCATGTTTTTAATCTGAAGTAAGTCATCTAGTTTAATAGGGAATGTGAACTTACATTTTTTAATGGTGGACGTCGGCTCCAGGAAAGGATGGCTGAAAAATGCATCTGCAGAAGAATAGGTAAGAGTAGATTGTAACAAAAAAATAAGACAGTCTGAGAAAACCTCTTAGATTTAATATTTTTATGTCCCCACTCACCGAAGTCCATCCGGTCTTTCTGATTTCTCTGCAGCAGCCCGAGCAAAAGGTCGCTCAGTGGTGGAGACGTCTCCCGTGGGATGCTGGGTAACAAGAGCATGGGAACATTAACAACATTGTTTCCTTTTGAGTTTGCTACGTGCAACTTTGTGTGCTCTAATAAAGTCCTGGTTGGGATGTACGTCAGACTTAATGACATGAATTCTGAAGCATGTCAGATGATGGGAGGAATGCACGGTGCATTTTAGCACCAAGACGTAAATAGAAACAAGTTAACAGCCAGGCTAGCTGCTCTCTGAGGCTATACTTAAGACTGAACTGAGCTACGAGCTAAATGCTATCACCATGCCGACATCCTGTAAGGTCAACACTGATGCAGTCATATGTTCACCTTGGTCACTGTGTTAGATGCCCATAAATGGCACACAAGTGTACAGCTGAGACTGATGTGACCGTCATTACTTCTGCAGGTATTTTGGTCATTAACCAATGGAGCTTTAGCAGGGCAATTAAAAAGAATACATCAGTAAAGCAATGAGAAAACTATTTTGGAAAAATGGAATAAGAAATTACTAACATTTAAAGACAGTCTTCTGCATTTCCATTTATTCTATTTCTTATTTTCATTTCTTTGCAAATGTGTTTGTTCCTTTTAACTCATCATATATGCTCGTCATTATTTGAGAGTATGGCATGACTTGTTAACTTTTTTCTACTGTTATATGGCAGGCCCAGACTTCAAAGGCAGAATATGAAAAAGATGACTTAATCATGTTAAAAATGCAACAAAAAAGTTATGTATAAAATAATTAACTTAACTTAATTGACTTAACACTTGTATTTGCTCATTGCAATGATTATTTTTGCCTTTTTTCATTGCAATTATTTGACTATGAAAGCCAAAGGATTTGTTAAATTCAAATGTTTAAGTCATGGTCTCATTTCTTTAATCGTCGACTTTTATCCGGTACAGAATGAGAGAAAAGAGGCTTACATAGGTTGTAGGTTCCTGTTCTTCTCGTAGAACATCCTCAGGTCTTGGGGGCTATTCGCCTGAAAATGTAAATACACAAATCAGATGTCTTGACACACAACTTATAACAGAACATATTTTTGATCTGTAAGTGGAGCACAATGTCAACCTGGAATGGTGGCTTTCCGACCAGACACTGATATATGACAGTGCCTATGCTCCACAGGTCGGCCTTGGCATCGTAGTTCTGGGACATGATGACCTCTGGGGCCTGTGGAGGTTAAAGATCACGAGTAAAGATCCCGCAACACACTGTTATGCACTGCTGAGAAAGCTGACAGCTCACTTTAAGAAGGACTGAGCTCAGCTGCACACACACACACACACACACACACACACACACACACACACACACACACACACACACACACACACACACACACACACACACACACACACACACACACACACACACACACACACACACACACACACACACACACACACACACACACACACACACACACACACACACACACACACACACACACACACACACAGTAAAACACACACACACAGTAAAACACACTGACCATGTACATGGGCGAGCCGCACAGAGTAGCTGCCATCATGTTGCTCTGGAGGTACCGTGCAAATCCAAAGTCAGCTGCAGGACAGAAGCAGGAAACAAAGCAGTCAGAAAAAGACGTGGGAAGTTTTACATCTTACTTTAACCTCTGTGCCTGGTTTCTAGAAGATGCTCTAAGACAAACACAGGGAACAGAACAACAACACAGACGAATGTCATTGGGGTTGTAAGAGAGGCATTCATCTGATGCCCTAAGAGGACAGACATCTGTACATTTTATTTTATTCCATATTCCTGTGAAAACAAGGACATCTTGGTTGTTTTCTCAAGATCTCAACTGCTTTATCTTGTTATATCTCAAGATAACAACGATGGTTCTCCTGTGACAAGTAAACTTCTTGAGAAATCAGCTGAAATCAATTTGTTATCACAGAGGAAAAAAGGAACGCATCCTGAGATACAGAGCGATAAATAAGTCCAGATCTCAGGAAAACAAAATGTACCTATCACAGAAAACAAAATCGATTAAAACTCAGCGTTATTACAAAAATGCTTTTTAAGTATTCTTAAATGTGTTGTAACTTTTTGGGAAAATATGGACTGAACAGAAGGTACTGCCAAATAAAAATAATGTGCAGACTTTCAATTACCAGAAAATTATAAGAAAAGTTGTGACACTCAAAGCACCAGTCATTTATCATGAACTTGTGTCAACCCAATGGAGAGGATTACTGTCACCTATTTTGATGCGAATGCCGCTGATGTTGGACTTCTTGCGGCCCACATACGACAGCAGGATGTTCTGAGGTTTCAGGTCTCGGTGGATGATTCCTTTGCTGTTGAGGATGCGCATGGCTGCAGCGATCTGCTGCAGGAAAACCCTCAGCGTGTCTTCTCTCAGAGTCCCCTTAGCTAAAGAAGAGATAAAATGTATTTTGATAACTTGTGATTGAAATCAAAAGGGGTCTTTCAGTGCACATCCATTCATCCTGAAGTAACAAAAAGGAACTCTAAAATGTTTTTTTCCCCATGTTCCATATTTCTGACCTCCGGAGTTGGTCTTTCCCTGTTTTGTTTGTCTTGTACCTGCACATCATGAATATCTCTAGAACCTGGATAGCAGACCATAAAAGGCTCCCAACAGTCCAAACGCTTCCAGGTTTGTTTTCAGGGTATAGGCCCTGATTGTAATGATCATTTTTCAGGATAGTTATCCTCAGGCTGGCCCATTGATCTCATTTAGATGCTTCCTGCAGCCTAATGAAGCACATTAATAACTAGTTTCCTTTAGCTGCACTTCCATGTGGCAGAGACAAAGGATAAAAAGTCATGCATAACACAACTATGAATCATTTTATTTCTTTTACATCATAGGTAGAAGAAGCAATCACGACTCAGTCTCACTTAACAGTCATAATCCTCAGGTAAAAAGTGTAAATCGAGGCGATTCTTTGGTAGTGAAATAAGTCTAATCCGATGTGAGTCTAAGAGGATTCCTCTCTCTCGCTCTCTCTCTCTCTCTCTCTCTCTCTTTCTCCTCCTTCTCTCTCTCCATCAAGATATTGTGATTACAGTGTAGTCAAAGATCAAAGCTAGTAAGCTTATCAACATTAATCTAGGATTGGAGGGGTTAGTCGCTCTCTGCCCACCACAGCGTACTAACTTCTAACATGGGATCATTGTGTAAGTTGTGGAATCATTCACCAATGAGAGATCCTCTTATGCATTTACCTATGCAGCGCTCAATGTGACTAATGAGATCAAGATGGACAGCCGGTTTTGGACAGTATGCTGTGAACTCTGGGACCCTCCAGTTTTTATTTCACAACCAACAGTGTGACTCAAGAAGAGAGACCATCCCGACATCGATGAGTCTGACCATGAACTATTCTGTAAACTGTAAATGTTGACATGTGGGGCAGGTACATTATGCAAACGTACAGTGATAAGAGAGGAGCAGTTCCAGCCACACAATCAGTGTTTTTATGTATCAGAGGTGTAAACACCTGCAGTTATCTAACAGGCAGATTGGCAAACTGCCACTTGTTTGGAGGAATTCCAGCAAGCGACCAGATTTTAACTCCACACAGCAGCAATAATAACATACTGGGAATGTTTTTATGTTCAGCATTCACTGAAGTCAAACCATTAGCTTTTTTAATGCAAAATAACTACCGTGCATCAATAATTAAGATAAGACTAAAAGATCTGTAAATATGAGAGAAATCAAATTTTTAAAAAAGAGTCATAAACAGTGTGAGGCGCAAAAAGCTCTTGCAGAAGTCTAACACATCGACCTTGAATTCAAATTATTTTTCCAGGTCAGAAAATAAGAACTAAGTAATAGCTGCAACTTCCGCTGTCGTCCCTGCTGGCAAATCAACTGATGCATTCACTAGAAGTGTTTACTTTTGCCACTGACAGGTTCAGGTTGTTTTTCCAGATGTCTTGCAACATTGAGGAAAGATAGCAACAAAGATATGTGTGCCTTTGGTTTTTATACATTGTAAATCTGGATCCAAACAGAACATTCATTTACACACAACAATGCTAAACAAATCAAGGCAGCGGTACACTTCTCACTCTCTTGTTCTGCAAAGTTAAAAGTCAGGGATTTGTTAATGGAGTCGTGTAGCTTTAAAGACAGCGATTTAACGGCCGTTTCTGGTTTGATAAATGCATCATACTTTCCAACAAAAAGGTGTATCTCTGTATGGATCATGGCTGTAATGGTGTGAGACACTTAGAAAAACAATCTGAGCCTGTTGGTGGACAAAGCAAGAGGCTGTCGGCTAAAGCAGTCCACAGAAGCATTTTCTAGACAACAAAATATGTAAAAATACTTCCTAGGTTTCCAAATATCAGGATTATCCTTTAAGCCAACTTGTTGCCGATGAGTAGAAATGCTGACCTTTGTTTTAAATATCACAAGAGCATATAAACTGTGCAGTCAGCTCTGAACTAAAGAAGGAACTCTTTGTACTAAGCCATAGTGACAAACACCCCCACATGAAGACAAACAAAAACTCACTCAAAGACACACCCATGTACTCTCTGACATCCCCACAAGATACAGGCCTACATTATTCTACAAATCAGACATTATGCACAAATCATATATGCTCAATAACGTGCACACATTCCCACACCTACACTCCCAGCAGCTGCATTCACATGGCTGTTCCTCCTCTGCAACATTAGCAACTTTGTTATGATGAACAATAATCTGTGTGTGCATGTGGGGTGCAGACAGATTAGTGTGATGCTTACCTTGCAGATAGTCGGCCAGATCGCCTCCGTTGCAGTACTGAATGTGGGGGGGGAAATACATGCTATCAGCAACATTTACATCCAAGTGCAACAATGAAAAGCTGAGAAGCATATTTTGACATTAAATCTCTGTTTGAGTGTGGCTCATTTATTAATCTTCTGATTGACTTTATCTGTGTCTGTGCTGACAACCTCAGTCGCAGAGTGCAGTTAGTTCTCAGGAGGGAAGACATGAACAGATGGATTAAGTTTGTTGTGGTGGGGCAAAAGACAAAGAACTGCTGAGTGAATGAACAAAGACGAGAAAGATTGATTCAAGTCAGAGGAAGCCAAACAGAGCTTTACTACCATCGAGCTGTGTTTCAAACACTGGTAAAGATAGTCTGTGTACTCTGTTAAAAAGGGAAACATGTCTTCAAGGTTTAGGGGAATGAAATTGGCTCTTAAATTGGCCTCTCATTATCTTCCAGAACTGGGGAAATTGTTGAGAAAAACCTCATCAAGTCAACCCTGGAACCCATCTGCTATCATTTGAAAAGGGTTTATCCTCTGGGATTGACAGCAGATTTACTGAGGGGGGGGGGAGCTTCAGATGTAGCCATTGGTTGGACTCCTGTTTCCGTGCAATGCATTTGTTTACTGTCAAGAAAGGAGTTTGTGTTGAGGAACACGAAGCATGAACTGCAGTAAGTGAAAGAGAGAGAAAAGTCTAAATTGAGGATATAAATTAGTAATTTTTCAGTACCCAAATGTTGCTGATGCATATGTGCAATGCAGACGATGGGCAGGGGACTGGTTGCAATTTTTGGTAATAAAAACAAAGGAATTATTTGATTTGGGGGCCCAGGACTTATTTTTTGGTAGCTATGATGTCAAAAAATCGACTTTTCTAGATACCATAGTACTTAGAAGTCCCAAAACATGACTTATTCACGTTTACAATCAACTAAGCCCCAAATACAGCTGTTGCTAACCTGTTTCCAGATACTGTGTATAGGTACAGTAGCAGACTTCACATCCATATAAATAGTTAAATTTATGCTTAAAAGCTTTAATTAAACCACAACACAGTTTAGAGTTTGTGTCCCAGAGAGCTATACAGTTATCTTCAGTATCTATCCATCCTGTTGTCTCGCTGTTTGGCTCGCTTACTGTTTACTGAGACTTATTTAAACAATTCCTGCGACTGCACGTTGGCAGAAAGCTGCACAAAATGTTCCAAGTCAAACATCTCCTTTCCTTTGAAACATTATTCCAACAAATTACTTGTTTTTTTTTTAGCCTTCACAGGGAACAGCTTTCTTTTTCTTTTGGATTACACCTGGCTCTGTGCACATATCTCTTCATAACACTTTCATCTGATGTTTCCAACAATGTTTGAGTAAGACTAAGTGTTTCATGCTAGGCTAAACATTAGGAATGAGCTTTCATTTAGCTAGATTTAGCAACAAGGGCATGACCATCGCTGTATTCCTTTTTTTAACAATTTTACTGTTGAATAATGAAAAGCCATGTGCGTTAGCCACAAACTGCCCTTCTTGGCTTTCACCTGTGTCATAGAGCCATCCATAAGTTAATGTAACCTTGTCATATTACAGTTCAGCAGGATAAATCATGGAGTGAACTGTAGACAGCTCTAAACATAGATCAAGAAAACATTTTGGCAAAGGCTTTTGGGAAACGTGATTCCTAGAATACAGAGGAGTTCAGTCAGGGTTTGTTTTCTACCCTGCAGCCTGAAGAGAGTGTTGCGAAATGGGCGTGGAAAGTAGTGGACAAAGCCGAGGGTGAGGTTGTCAGCAAGAGGAGAGAGGAAATGTAGACACAATGTGAAAGAAAACAAGAGAGGAAAACAATAAAAATGGGTAAATATTGGCCAGTATTGGATCTGGAAGATCAAAACTCAGCAAAGAAAGCTTCAAGGACTCTTTAGAGGCTCTGCATTATAGAATAATATAAACTTTAACTTTACAAAATAACTCAATGTAAAGTAGAGGAGAATGTGAGTAGAGGTTCATAAAACATCCAGTCATGTTTTGACACTTACCTCCATGACCAGGAACACAGAGTTGGGTGTTTCCTGGAAGACAAGAGACAGAATTAATGACAGAAGTCATTTCATCAAGCAGCTGTACGTACATATACGTACATACAGTATAATATCCTGGAATTCAGTGTTTGAAATAGGCAGTGGATTTGTACTTCACAACTATCAACTTTCAATCAACCGTAAGTCAATACATTTCATGTTGAGAGTACTTATTTGTTGTTGTCTTACCACTAACTGGTGGGTATTAATCTTTCCTAGAGGTGGGTGGGTTAGCCAACATTAAATTGCAGGTTATTGTCTACAGTCTGTAATAGCCTGTTCACCGGTAGTGTCTAGCGTTCCAACAAAGGCCATGGTAGTAAAGCACAATAAACTTAAGACCTACATCTCTATACCTTTAAAACGCCACCAAGAAACAATGGTGAACCTTTCTGTGTTGGCAATGAAAAAGTGACACAGCAGCACATAAACTGCACAACACATAGTAGTCCAGTATTTTTCCAAGCCTTCTGTTCCACATATAATAAATCCTGTGATCTGATCACCAGCTCCAGCACCGTACCAACATGAAGTCAGCCTACGTGTGACCCCGAGCTAATGGGCTTGTGTGTTTGGTTGTTAAGTAGCTCAGTCTTTTCCAATCCGACACTGTGATTTCTCCAACTGGGGCAGCTGGTGATGGGGGAAGGGCCACCAGTATCCATTCTGACTGTATCGGTGGGAGAGTGTGTTGGGGCAAGGGGGCTTCAGGGGGGGATTACATAATGGGGATGTATTATGCAGTGCAATCTGCAGAAGAGGGGGGGATGGGAGTACAGTGTCAGGGTTGGGGTGTGTGGGGGGGGGGTGACTCATATGTCACCTGCACACCACAAAACACACAAACACATCATGGGGAACACTGCAGAACATTATTGCACAATCCACGTCAGAGAAAACTGATAACAACAAATACCAGAGTACTTCTAAGAAAAGCTGCTGCCTGGAGAAACATTTATTTTTCTAAGCGTGCGTGTCCTTTGGCAGCTTCAAGTGTTGTCGTCTCTGGTTGCTGCAGTTGCCTTAGTTTGGTTTGTTGCCTAATTGCTCAGAAGTGGGATGAATTTCAAGAGGCAGGTGGGGACAGCAGCACACAGCGCAGCCTTTGTTTGTGACGGCTTAGAGGAGGTGGAAGCAGTTTTAAACAGCTCAAACTGTTTTCTAGAAGGTACAGTGCGATTATTGGCTGCGTCGGAAAATACAAAATCTGGACTTTGGACATTGATATGGCTCAAAACATTCTGTCCAGCGCAAAAAATACCCAGAACACTATGTTTTAAATAGTCCCTCTGTCGTCATTAACTTTACATGTAGTGGCCAAATGTGCAGCAGGACAGAAGCAAGTAAAGGTTGTATTATCCTCAGATATGAAAACAGACACACAAACACAAAAACACTGCACAACGCCAAGAGTGAGTGTGAGCCAAAATCTACACTGAGGTTGGTGTGTTGTTCAGTTATTGCGTCAAGCTGCAACTCCAGTAGTGCAAGGTTATGTAAAACCATGGGGGGATGGGACACAGACAAACTGGAGAGGGTTGGAGGTGGGGAGAGAGTGTATAAGTGTGTATGTATGTTTGTTTATGCGTGTTGTGAAGAGCAGGCATTCTTTGTCCGGCATATGTAATCCGGAGACTTCTGAGAAAACTTGTGTCATTTGAGAGCAAAGTAAAAAGAAGGACACAGTGACGACAAGTGTGTGAGTGACATCTTCAGCAGGAAAACACTCATTATAACTGAGTACAAAAGGTCAGGACTGTTTGTTGATGTTCGGCGTGGCTGTGCCTGGTGTAAAAAGGGGAGGACGTTTGTTATTTTGCAGGTTTATGATCTGTTATTACGATACACAATAAAAAAAAACATGGACATATTCTCAGTGATGAGTGACATCAACTGAACTGCAGTTGTTAAGCACTTCAGTATTCGCTTTGCCCCTGTGACGTCTTGCCTTCACTTTGAATGTTAAGAAGGTGTAATGGGGGCCACCATCGAAGACAATTCATTTTTTTCAAACATTTTTCTTGGAAGGTTCCAGCGCCTTCTGATTCAAGATTTTTGAAGATTTTCATTTGTCACATACTCATACAGATGTGCAGTGAAATGTAAAGTAGTTATGTTAAAGTAGTTCAGTAGGTCTTTGATGCCACAAATCCGTCACAAGGGCGAGAAAGGGTCTGCAGAGCCAGCAGGGGAGAACAGCGCTGTGTACTTGTGTGTTTGTCTGAGCGTTCACAGACATGGACACCATAGTTACGCCAATCAATATGAAAGTACAAAGACGTAATGACGACAGAGATCGTTACAGCCGTAATGTGGAATCAATCTAAAAAAAAAAGCGAAATGTGAAACAACAAAAAAAGTATCTGTCTTCCAAAACGTCCTTGTTGTCCGACAGTCCCAGTGCAACATCTGTTATGTAACAGAGGCACATGTGTGGCAGATCATGTGAGTGGTCAGCAATTATGTTACACACTAAGCACATGCTCCGTTCAGATGACTGTGTGCTCGCGCGCGCGCGTGTGTGTGTGTGTGTGTGTGTGTGTGTGTGTGTGTGTGTGTGTGTGTGTGTGTGTGTGTGTGTGTGTGCAGCAACAGGTTGTTTTTTTTCTTCTGAGCCGCGGTCTCAGCCGGTTAAATATCAGTGCAGAAAAAAGAAAAAATCTGTGCAGGAATTTGGATGGAGGCCAGCGAGGTTCACTCTGCAGGTTTTCTAGGAAAACTCACAGAGCTCCAAAAATTCCCCTTTATCCAAGAAGAACATGTACTGCCCCTGTTTTCCTTTAAGCCCCCCTATTCTGTCAGACCTGCCTCAATACCTTCTGTAATTACACGCACGCACGCACGCACGCACGCGCGCGCGCACGCACGCACGCACGCACGCACGCACGATCATGAATAAAGTACAGTAAGTAGGCTACTCATGAACTCACTAGCTTTATACAGGTCTTTCAACGTCATTGTTTGGCCTTATTTAGTTTATTAAGTATGCTCAGGACACATGATAATAACCTTTATAAAGCAATTTTTTTAATCCAAGTTACAAGGTAGTTGGAGTGTACCGCATGTCTTACTAAATTTCTGAAATTGCTGTAGTGATCACTCACATGTAGTCCGTCTTAAAATCTTAGAGTTGTTGTAATTGTAGTCCATTAAGTGTGTTGCTGCTTTCTCTTGGTGTTCCAAACAGGTCCAGTAATATTTAACCTGCTGAATTTATCTCTGGTTTCTGCAATGCACTGATGTCCAAAATGGTGTTAAGACTGTTTGTGGATGGCTGCTCATACTTATTTAAAAACATTTAGCAACATTTGGCATTTTAGGGGACTTTCAAATTCATAAAATATCCAAAGAAATAAATTATTTTTCATGGTAAATCAAGACAGCTGTAGCATGCAACAGAAGCGAGAGAGACGAGAGAGAAGGGAGGCAGGAGCCCCGACATAAAGACACCTTATAATTAGAGCCGTCTACATCACATGGCTGCAGCTTGCTCAACATTAACAGCTCAATGAAGGAGGACAGGGAGCCGCTGAGCTGTGTGCTTAAGACTGTCATTAAATGCAGTAAATGAGCACATCTCTAAACTACAGCAGAGATAAAGGAGCGGATCTGTCATGGGCGCACGTACTCCCTCGTCCAGCCCTGCAGTGTTCTGTTAATGCAAAGTTATTCTGAGAGGCAGACAGGTAAGCAGGGACTTCTTCACCCACTGAAACAGCTGGGGATTCACATATAAGCAACCTTTGAGGTTTACTGCATTCACAAGAGCTGACAGAGGACATGTTCAAGAAGATTTTTAAAAAGCAGTTCTACATGTTAAACTCTACTTATTGTATCACAATCATCTTTTCAAACAACAAAAGGTTCAATTTGTGTGTGCAAATCATTTCAACTCCTAATCTGCATTAGCAGCTATGACAACAATTCTCCTTTCTACAGCCAAATATTTCCACCATTAAGGCCATCGTTTCTGACCATGTGACGATCCACAGAGTACTAGCACAGCTGTCCTCGAGGTTCCCCAACAGAGCAGTATATCGGATCGTAAATATTGAACATGTTTCATATATATTATTTAAAACCAGGGCAGATAAGTAGTTCTTTAGTGCAGATCGGATCACATGACAAGATAATCTTTAGAACGATCAAAAAAAATCAAGACTTTGCTTACTTTTTGTTGGAGGCGGGGAATCGGGCCAAAATCAGCCTGATTATCTGGTCGTGTGTACTCCACTTAATTTTGATATGATGATATTTTTTAATCAAATCAAAAAAGAAAACGTTTGTACAGCTTCTCCACAATATTAATTAAAATATACCATTAAAAATGGTCCCCTTGCAACTACAGAAGAACATCATGTTGGAAATCACAGCTTTAAGTTGTAATACCGTCTGATGTTATTACAACTGAAGGACATTTCCATCACAAACTGATACTGCATACACTGAAAACCTGCATGGCTACAAAGTCCTGAGAAAAGATCTGTGAGTGTTTTCTTTTGTTGTGATTTCAGCAAAGAGCATGAGAAATGCTGAGGTAGTGTGGTGTTAGCGCATTATTTCACAATGTGGTGCTGGGTGAATAAACACCTTCATTGTGAAACTAAATCAAACAGTCAAAAGAGCATAAGCTCTTCTACTCCGTGTTTATTCAGTGTTCAGATTGATACAATGTAGTGTGGTCTATATGGTGCACTGCGAGTTAGAAACACACAGAGTTCGCTGTGGTGGGAGCTGAAAATGTGCGTCTGATACTTCAAATAGCTTTAAAGACAAATCTACTTCACTTTCATTTTCAATATCCTGCTGTGAAAACTGAGCCTGTTTGTGTTGAACTTCTCCTCCTCCTGCACATCACCATCTGTCAAAAGCTTGCTGGCATCCTGTTAGTTACAACTGATACTAAAGCCATGCTAGCAGCTCTGCAAGTGTGTGAGTGTGTGTGTGTGGGTGTGTGTGTGTGTGTGTGAGCAGAGAAAAATGCTCACAATGAAAAGGCTAAATTAAGGATGCTTTGGAGGAATAATTTCCCTTCAAAGTTCAAGGTTTCCCTTCAAAGTATAGAGTTTAAGCATATTAACATTTGTTACAATCCAACAAATGACATAGTTCCTTACTTACTGAATTATTTACAATATTTCAGTAATGATTGACCATTAGGTGCAACAATCTACAGACAACCTAGGAGACATAGCAGCTCTACTGGTGCGGCTGAAGTTTATCTGATCCCAGCACTGAAATCTTAATCTAATCTTCAGACTCGACAGCAGAGAGTCTGCACAGAGTCAGTCTGAACTCTGTATCTTCTGCCGTTAGGGTGAGTATCTGCACGCCCTGAAGCACCGTCAAAAGGTCACACACTCTCACAATCGGCCCTCTTTATGAGGCCCTTATTAACTCAAAGCTTTGCCCTTTCCCAGCCGCCATCGACTGTCAGCAGGCCTATCAGCAGCCACCTGTAGTGTGGACCACGAGAGCTGAGTTTGTAGGTCATCAGACATTACAGCCACTGTGAGATGTTAATACAGTTAGTATAGCCTGCATACAGAAAAAGGTTTAATTATGACCCTTTAAGATATTTCAACATCTACATGCCTATTTGATGCTCACTGTTTGCATCAATTGTTTACCCAAATAATTTCAACCTGTCCAAATGCTGGGATTATTTGTAATGTATAGCAGTTTATCAACGTTTACTTAAGAAAATCCAATTACGGTAAAATGATTTAAAAAAGAGTAGAAAGTAAAGATCTATGCTTGTCCCGTCTTAAACAGAAGTTTGGCGTGACTGGACAGTTGCACAAAGCAGCTCTGGTTACATTTCCAGTTCAGTTGTGTAAACGCAGTCATACAGCACGTGGTTACAACAACAACAACAGCTGATGCAGCGGAGGCGAAGCCAACTAGGAATGCAAGAAGACATGATGTAAATGGAAACATGTGGAAAAAGTGAACTAAATATACAAAGTCAACAAGGAATGGAAACCATAAAAAAAAAAAAAGAAGAGGGAAAGGAAAGTGGCAGCTGGGGTTGGTTACAAAACAAATGCAGCACAGCAGAGTGAGAGAGGAAATGCACGCAACTACAATGGCTGCAGACACGCCAGCACTGCAGGGGACAGGAAGGCCAGCTGAAAAATAGACAGTGATATCGTGTGCCTTGGAGCTGTAATGTGACAGAGGCCGGACAAAATAAATCACGAAACAAAGAGGAAGTGAACGGACAAACTAACTCAAACCACATAATTGACAAAGTGCTCTTTGAGGGACTGAGAATGCATAAAGTGCAGCCAGATCCAAGAGTCTGTGTAGTGCTAAGAGCTTACATCCACTATGGATAACTACATCCCCTATAAAAAAAAACATTTATCTGTGTGTTTATTTCCTAAAGCATTCACAGAATCATGGCGTAGGGATACATAATCAAACTCAAGCCTTTAATCCAAGTTATAAAATCCAGATTTTTAGAAGACTTTTGTGCCCTACAATTAGCCATGAACACTGTATCTTTATGCATGAAATGATAACATCAACAAATCAATTAAACCCTCATGTTTGTTTTTCATATTAAAAACTTTCAACTAAGGAATTGGTTTTTGATGACTGATACATATGGATATTTAGAACCAGTTTTTAAAATCAAACCGACCCAAGAGATGTCACAATACCAGACTTTTAAACTTCAGTAAGATACCAAACAAAAATCAAACAATATCGATATCTACATTGATATACAAACACAATGGTAAAACATTTGGTACCAAAATGTTGCCAATGTATTTGTACAACTTAGGCAGTGTCACCTTCTCTTCTCTATGAGTTTATTGGAGACATAAATGGTACTTTTGTATATTCAAAAGGACTTGAATGGACTCCAAAAATCTCCAAACAGCCTGTTTGAGCACACATTTTCTGAAAAGTGGAGCAGGCAGAAGACGGAGAGGATGGACATTTCTCATAATTAGGGGGTTTGTAGACGGACTAGAAACACATATACTGTGTTAGAAAAACATGGCAACTAATGGAAGTAGGTCAATTCTGCTGAGTCCTGCCTGCAGAGTAATGACTGGGCTTCTCATCCTCAGTAATCTGCCTCTGGAAGAGTTTATTACATCAAATGGTCTGATGGAGGGATGAGGAGACTGGTGGGGGAGTGGATGGTGTGTTCAGGAGGGTCCCTGTGGGAGGCTTACGCAAACACAGGAAGAACCTCTACTATGTGGGAAGTGCTTTATCATCGCTTCAACTGTTTTCATCTCCTTTTGTATCTCCTTATAGGAAGTGAACTAAATGTAAGCATACATAAGCACACTTAACTTCTACTAAATCTACTCGTGAGAAATATTTATGACAGAAGAGAAGTTTCCAGATGGGGAAGATATTCAGAATTAGCTGTCTTTAATTTTGTGTTCACATCAGCAGAAACCACAGACTGTATAAAACATGAATGTAGTGTTGGTGACGTTAACCGTCGGTTTCTGAGGAGCCCAATGACGGTGCTATCTCAACCTGACTTTCAATCAGTCGAGTAACAGGCTAAGAGGTGGAGCTGAGGAGGGTCCTAAGCCTCCTGGCAAAGATCTACAACACACCCACCAGTCAGCCAACTCAGCCATGCCTCTAATTATGCAAATACATGCAAAACACTTACAGGTAAGCTTCATGAAATCAGACTGAGTTATAAAAAAGATCCATCCTGCCCATATAGTTTTAAACAATTCAGAAATAAGCTATTGATACCAAAATTCATCTTCTAAACAAGTCTGAAACATGTTTTAATTTCTGCTCTAAAGTGGACATTTTAATATGAGACCTAATGGGGATCCCTTCATTTTGGCGCCAGCCTCAAGTGGACACTCAAGGAACTGAATTTTTTTTGCCATTCAGCATTGGCTTTGTTTTTTAAAACACAAGAGGTTGCCACATAACTCAATAGCTGATGTAAGTCGGATTTACTGTTACTTACAGCTGTCCAGAATCTCTGGTGTTGACATGTTTCACATTTATGTAGAAGCTGTTCAACCACTGCATGAAGGCAATCAGACACATAAAACACCATCGGTCAGGAAGAAGAAACCCATCTCTCTGTGTAGAACAACTGACAGCATCTTTAATGCACCAATGATAGATGCTAGAGCAGGGGTGCCCAAACAGTCGATCGCGATCGACAGGTAGATCGCTGACTGATTCTCAGTCGATCGCGAGATGTTTAGTCAATATAAAATACAATTGTAAAATAGAAAAGTGATTTCAATTTCATCTCATTGCAGTTTTTCCCACACACGATACCTGTGTGGGAAACCCAAGTATACTTCCGACCTGTTTGTATTTAATTTTTCATTTATTCATGAAATTGCTGCGTGCATGAGAGAGCGAGCGGCGGAGATAGAGAGAGAGAGAGAGAGAGAGAGAGAGAGAGAGAGAGAGAGAGAGAGAGAGAGAGTGCAGGCATGCGCAATGACGTGCAGGTAAACACAAACGCACACACACACACGCACGCACGCACGCACGCACGCACGCACGCACGCACGCACAACGAAGTTGTTTGTTGTAAACTAAATTAAGGGAAAAACATATGTGATATAAATACAAACGTAATATTAAAATGTAGCCTACCCTAAAATAAGAGTTTAAAAAAAGTATGTCGATATTGCATTATTTTTTACAGAACTCTCATTTATTATTTTCTGTTTGTTGTTTGAGTATTAAATGCGTTTGTAGGCTGTTGGTAAAGGCTATGGCTCACTATGTGGCATGGTGATCTCGGCAGACTAGTAACTTTAAAAGTAGATCTTGGTTCAAAAAAGGTTGGGCACCCCTGTGCTAGAGAGAGGAAGCTATGAAAAATACAGAGTCCGATATCCTGCCTCAAGCAGCAATGTCTGTGTATTTTCAGATCACATTCTTTTCTATCCACCTCGGTTTGAAGCTGCCGGGAACATGTGATACCAGACTCCAGCTCCAGCGTTGAACAAGAGAACATGGGTTCACAGATGAGCATCAACCAGCATACTGCAGACGTGACAGTGTGCTCACTGTGCTGCCTTTCACATTCAGTACAATGCACTCTTCTCTACTGACTCATACTTTCCACAGACTTCACAGTTTCGTCAAAAGCATTGTAAGTGGTTTGTATTGGTGTTGTAGTCTTTTAAAATCTATTCTTAGACATGCAGGCATGAAGTTGCAGTTTCACATCGAGCTCTCTGAAGTCCCAATGAAAAAAGATAGACAAACAGATGTGGCAGATAGCTGTTTTTAGAAACCAATCAAAGCATGTTTAAGCATGGTAATCTGCTGTAAAATATTCCCCTCAGATGAAATGACTTCTTCTCTGAAGCAACGCAGATGTTTTCAAACTGAAGCAATACTCTCCATAGTGGAGCATTTCAATCTAATCCCAGAAACCCTGTTTGATTCAGGGAGGAACTCAAATGATGTTAGGCAACTACAAGCTAATTTCTGTTTTACAAAACACACATTTTGATTTAATTTAATTATAATCCATAATCTGAATAAAATCAAGAGTTTTGCTGAAGTTGTAGCATGCATGTATACTGAGCGGTTTGGTATCATGGAGCCCTTCAGGGTGACACATGACCCCAGCTGCTCACCTTCTTGAGGTTCCTTTTTGCAATAACGACCCGCTCACTATAATTATCTTTTTCCTTAACAAATAGAGCCAACAGTTTGGTATAGTTGGTATGCCTGACTCAGAAAACCTTAAAGCATGAAAATCTTCTAAAAGCCGCCAGTTTACATAGTGGATTCTGCTTGATTGTCTGGGGTGTAACTTGATGCAGGGAGCTTGTATTGAGGATATCTCATGCCCATGTTTTAAGATTGTTTACTGTCACTGTGGTGTTGCGGCTCGAGCTCTGCAAGATCATGTTTTTATTTGACGCAGCAAACCGACTTTGTAGAGGCTACACATCCCAACTCTGACAATCAGACTGATTGGACTGAACGACTGCAATAGTTGAGCCTTGAATCAGCCAGCTGTGTCGAGAGAAACAGAGGGGAGTCTTACTCAGCACTAAACTGAAGGACTCATCAATTGTTACATTGACCCTCTTGAAGAGATTTAAGGACGTAGATTTATTTGACTCGATCAAGCTTTTCTGCCCTCATAGATACTGGAACATAAAAAGGTCCTTGACATACCTGTCTGCCTTTAAATACCACTCTGAGAAAACAACACTGGATGGAGAGGAGAAATCATGTACTGATAAAAAGTAGTCACTCATCTCTTAACTGATTTGATGAAGAAAAGATTAAAATCTCACCTGGACATCGTAAAGTGCCACAATGTTTTCATGCTGCAGCTCCTGAGTAAAAAGAGAAAACATGATGGAAGATAAGCAGAAGCTAATGGAGTCACTTCTAATGACATTTCTATCCATACACTCAGAGCCTCTTTTTCTGTCGAGGGGGCAGACTAACACAAGGTCAATATCAGATTGTTCTTTGATTGCACTGACGAGATAAATGAGAGGCAATTAAGGGTCATGCTCACCTTCAGGATTTTGATTTCCTTGCCAAGAAGGATCTGGGACTTGGACAGGTTCTTCTTGTTGATGCTCTTGATGGCCACCTCCCAATCTGTCTTCTGCAGAGAGGATAAGAGAAAGGAAACAACAACAACTTAATACAACTCTCTGTGAAATGTCTCATTACCTCGCTTCAAATATACGTGAAAGCATTTGAATTCAGACATGCAGCACACCCAGAAAGCTTCAGGACATTTTTAAGAGTTTTGTGTGTGTGTGTGAAGAGGCTAAATATATATACTGCTCCTTCAGCTGGATATTTCCGGCATTCTCAAAATCAACATTCAACGACTACAGGAAGAGGCGCATGAACTTAAGGGAGAGCAAACTTGTAAATACAGGTGGGTCCCACTTTCCCTCACAATGTTGTTTAGTATGGGTGACAAGCCTACATGGATCCTGGCCTTTTTCTTTTTGTAATCAGTGGACTTAAGAGGAAACGGACAACATTTATGTTTGTTTGTTTTTCTTAACTTTATTGTTTGTTTGAATGAAATAAAATTTACAAATAAAATGTACACAACTTAAAAAGATGCCAATTTCTGTGTGAATGAGCTGCTAGCTATTGCTTGCCGTCTAATTCTGTAAACGATTACTGATTTATTATTTCATCGCTTTTTGAGGTACAGCTTCAATGATAAGTGGATTTATTTGAATATTTATTTCAGTTATCTTTCAAGTAACATTTGCCGGTTGAACCACCCTCAATTTGAGGGTCTCCTGCTGCTCTTTGTCATTTTTACAGTAAATAAAAAAAAAGGTTTTGGTTTTAAGTGTTAGTTGGGGGGAAAAAGAGACTTGAAGACATTACTTTTGATCATAGTGAGAAGCATTTTTCACAATTTTGTGACATTTGAAAGACTTGGAGATGAATTCATTCGTCATAAAAAGAAACACCAAAAAAACGAGTCATAAAAACGACAGTGCAGCTGACACCAACTGCTGCACACATTAAAGTAGCTGCCTTAACCTCTAAAAACGTGTATTATAAGTTACTTACAATCATATAGTTTTCCTCTGAAACTGACATTTCTGTATCAAAAATGAATAGCTTTTTAACATGCACTAATGATATTAACTGTAAAGATTATAAATGAATTACTTGAACCATTAAGTATATGACAAGACGTCACAAAAACTAGCACTAAGGGTTTAGTTAAACTTGCTTTTACCAAAAACAATGATTTATTTTAAAGTAATTTTGCACTAAGTTCACTGCCAATGAGAATCCAGAGGATACATCTCTCTCTGACCGCAGTGGCACTTACATTTTATTTGAAAAGAAAGTGACATTTAAACAAAAGAAGTGCGCTCTAAAAGCCTGCTGGCCCAAATTACTCTGTCAGCATCTCTGTGTGATCGCTGGCCTGAAGGACGAAGGAAATTTTATACGTTCCAAAAACACCGGGTCACTTGAGTTTCTGACAGACGGACCAGCCTATCGCTCTGAATGACCCGCTGAATGACGAGGCACTCAGATGACAGCTTTGAGCAGCGGCCAGCCTACTTACACTAAAAGCTAACGATGGAGGAGAGGGGACTATTTCTATTTTTTTTTTTACCCCTGTGCTGGGATAATGTTTCCAGATGAGCTCCTGGAGCAGGTATAAAAAGACTTTTGGCGGTCACATGAGCTCACAAGCTCTCAGATCAGGTGCTGCACATGCAAACACACAGCTGAAGACACCGAAATAAACCCGGGAGAGAACATCATAATGCCCTTGAGAAAAAACACACAGACTTGAGGCTGGAATATGGCAGAGGACAATGACACAATATTTTTACGATCATGGTCGATATTGGTCATGAACTATCGCTGTGATCATTATCATCAATTATTGTGAGTAACTTGATAATGCTTCTCTGATAATAAATCTCAAGAAAATAACTCCTTATCAAAGGAAAACTAGCATTCTGGGGCTGCTGCACATTTTAGCTAAGATGTGTTTCTCATCACTTTCAACAAAAGACTGATGACTAAATGCTTCATCCAGTTAAATTAAAAACTACTTCATAGAAGCCAAGATCTAAAAAGCTGACAATGAGCTGACTTCCACAAATTGAGTCGACTTGCTTCATGAAATCAGACTGAGTTAAGACATCAATTGGAAAAAAACAAGAGCTCTCTGATGTGCAGGGGGAAAACTGCCTGACTGCTGTAGGTTTTCATTTTCAGTAACAGGAAATCAGATATTTCTATATTAATTAAAATGTCCAGGTTTATTATTCTTATTGAAGTATCTGTTCCCGAGCAATCACAGGATAATTTTATTGTCTGGCCCCACATAGGAAGTCTTTTTAAATAGAAGCTAAGGACAGTATACTGTGGATAAAAAAAATGACATGTTAATGTGGGTTAAAGGAGTTTGTCCTTGTCCTGCGGGTGCACTACACATCCAGCCTGGCACAGAACCCAACATATAGGGTAAGAGTGCATGTGTGTGTGTCTGTGTGTGTGTGTGTGTGTGTGTGTGTGTGTCACTGCCAACTGAGCTGCATCCATCCCCAGATCACTGACAGCCTGCCCAGCCAAGTGTGTCCGAGCTGCCGACACAACACCCAATGAAGAAAATAAAAGATGTGACCTCCGCTCGACGGCCCGTCATGTAATGCTGGTGGGGTGAGGAGAGGACGAGGGAGGGGGAGAAACCAAACTAATAGCCGGGTAATGCACCACATAATGAGGAGCGAAGTATCGCAGAGTAAGCAGTTCCCTGCACAGACAGGAACAGGAGCTTTCATTTTCCAGAATACCGCATGATCTCATTTATGAATCACAGCTGATTATAGAGCAACAAAGAGATCAGCGTCAGCAACACTGCAGCCAGACGCTGAACTAAAGGGTTGTGTAAGACAAGAGTGTGAGAACAAGACTGACAGCAGAAGATGCCAAAGGAGTACAAACGTCTTCTAAAAGTTCTTGATTTTATCACTGACCTGCTCAGATTGTAATTCTAAGTGTCTGACATCACAGAAAGAAGCCCAACAGAGATAGACCTCTTGTCAGAGTCAGGTGGGGTTTCTTTAAAATCAGATACAGCCGTTACATTACTGTCTTCAAAGACACCTGGCCCCACTGACAGAAACACTTATTTTACCTTCAGAACACAAGAGTTACCATACGGCTGCTCCTACAAAAAAAGCTCTTTTTTTAAAGGTTTCTTTAGGGCTTTTCCATGCCTATATTTAGAGACAGGAAGGAGTCAGGAATGGGGGAGAGAGAGAGTGGGGAACAACATGCAGGAAAGGAGTCACAGGTCGGATTCAAACCCGGCCACCCGCCTGGAGGACGACAGCCTCTGTACAGGGCGTGGACTAACCACTAGGCTACAGGTACCCCCACAAAAAAGCACTTTTGATTCATTGAGTTACATGTTTTGCAGAGCTGCAGAAGGTCAAACTGTTGTGAATGTGTGAAAAGTCTGTTTTACAGGATGAGAATGTTGATGTTTGGCACCTTATTCCTACTTAAGGGTTTGCTGTTAACTGTGTATTGGGAAATATCCTTACAGAGCAAAGCAAAAACACAATTAGCTAAGTGCGCTACCTTATCTCTCTTGAGCCTTTGCATGATTTGAAATGATTAATTTTTTAATATCACTGTTACAGAACCAACGCCAGGTGTAACATCCAACACTCCTCTAAGCAGTGAAGCGATTCATCACTTCTGAAGCATGCAGGTGGCTCTAACCTTTCTGCTCCTCCGACCTGGACGGAATTATCCTATAAATAGGCTAAATGGCACGCAGATGACAAGACTTAAACAGTTAATACACTGATCACGCGCTAGGGAGGCATTAACAGCAGTCAAGGGTGTGCTCCCAAATGAGAAGCTTTTATTGAGGATTGTTTGCAGTGTAATTGTTCAGATACAGATACAAGGTTTGGAAATGAGAGTACACCAGTTTATGCAGCAATGAAAGCATTAGCCGTGAAGAACGTGAACTTATGTAACAAGAAATAAGTTATTCTTGCCTGCTCCAAAACAGTATCCTTAACAGCAAGCTGCACTTTACAGCCACAGATAGAGCAGCAAAAACAGGAGAAATTTCAGGTCAATTATCATTATAACAAAACAACAACAACAACAGTGCAGAGCTAGCAGAGGAAATAACATAAATCAAAGCTATATGCTGAATGAAGCAGTTTCCCTTTAACATGCTCTAAAAGACAAGGATCGTCCTGGGAGTGCTACAAACTAGCTTATCTTTGTTTCAATAAAAGATTTGTGGAAAAATATAGTATGGGTAAGTACCAAAGCTTTACAAATACTTCATATCTTAAGTCATATTACTGATCAAAAGCTGCAACGAGCAGAAGAAGGAGAGCATTGTCTAAATTGCAAAAATACATTGCCAAAATATTTGGCCAATTTATATAGTGTGCAGAAGTTTGCTGCAATTTCTGGCAATTAAAACCAAAGAAAACTCCCCAATATTGGGTATCTAGGACTTTAATTTTTGTTGCAGTTGTATCATAACAGATATTGTTTGAATTTTAATGGACTTGTATCAAAGTTTTACAATTCTGGTATTTTGACAAACCTAGTCTATACTAAATTGTTCCTGAAGTTTTTTGTTTTTTTTAACAGGAGTAGAATTATCCACAGAGGTCTCCTTCCCTCCAAAACAACTGGTCATGAAATGTTCCAACGCTCTTAGCAGACACAACAGAGAGAGAGAGAGAGATATGTCAAACAAATCTTCCACGCAACATTTGGGGTGTTAATGTATTCATGTTCTTTCTCATTTGGGACTGACTATGAATCAGAAAACAAAAGAAATCACTCTGTCACTTATTCTCTGTATTTAATATTTATCTGTTCATGTTAGAGGCTTTAAGGCTTTAACTTGAGCCAGGCCATACAACAATGAAAACAATCAAATCAAACCCATGTGGGATTAGTAGTAATGTTGTCAATATTCTCTAATCTGGTATCACAACAGTATTGGTATCAGCTGCTTTGTAAAGGATAGACCGGTATGGGAACTTCCTGACTGTGAGAGATGGTACAAGCTGCCCTGCCCCGCTTCAGCAGCAGGGAGGGATGTGAGGCTCTAATGTGGCGTTTATTGAGGACTTCAGCACCATCTGTTTCACACCAGCAGCAATGGGGGCAACGTGATGTCATCTCTTTGCATCTCTGTCACACGTACAGAAACAAACCCACCATCAGCATGTCCTTCTGTGATAAACAACCGCACCCTTATCAAATGGTAATGTATCTATGGTTTTACTGTGATGGATTCTTGCTGTTATGGTTACGTTGCTGTATTGTTGTTGGTTGTACTGTGATGTTATGTGTATTGCTGTATTGTCATTTTGGAAATCATGTTGACCCCAGGAAGAAAAGCTGCTGTCATGCAAAAGCTAATGGGGATGTAAATAAAAACAAACAAACCACTATATCACATCTCAATTGGCTTGCATTAAAAGCACAATGATTCAATGGTGTCCTTTTATTGACAAGGCTTATCTGGGCCAAATTCCCACCTGCTTATCCTCTCTTCATCTTAAAGGATGGAAATCACAGTCTTTATTTGTATGACATTTTTGAAGCACTATTTTGTTCCATCGGGGGAAAAAGCTTTTATATTCATGCAAGTACTGTATGAAGCAATCTATATACTCATCTAAAATCTATTTTTATGGCAAAGCTGTGTGTGTGTGTGTGTGTAAGCATATTATTGTTGAAATCATGTCTTGTTAATAATTTGGTCAGGTGTCCCTTGTAGATGACATTCCTGATCTAAATGGTGAAATAAAAAATAAGAAAGTATGAATGTGCAGCGTTACATAAGGGAGACTTGCATCCTAAAAAAAAAGGAAAAAGGAAAAACACTGCACCCCATCCTCCCCTCCTGCCTCCTCTTTACGTCAGCGAGTCATTCACTGCTGCCTGACTCATCCTGGTTTCATGAATGAAGCGAACTACATCAACACATTTATCCAACTTACTGCTATAATAACATTAAAAATCCCCTGTGAAAGCCATACAAACTTCATTTAGATGTTCAGTCCCACAAGCGGTGCAGTTTACCACCCCCCTAAAATTGGTGACAGCCTGTATGCTGCCTCTGCTGCAGAACTGCATCCTGCATTGACCCAGATCTGCAAATGAAGCTTGCCCTCTTTTTCCTGCAAGAGAAGAGGGAGAAGAAACACTGTAGACAAGCTGTGTATTTACCTTTCTGTGTCTTCCTTTGAACACCACGGCGAAGGCTCCATGTCCAACCAGGTCTTTTCTGCTGTACTCAAAATCCCCCACAGTCTCCATCGTGATGAGCTGACGGTTCAGCTGGTGGGTAAAACCTTAATGGTTGCCTTGAAAATAATCCTGGAGCAAAAAAATCCAGCGAGTCCTGGCAATGCTTGTTCTTCTTCTTGCACTGCAGATTTATTTCATGATGGGCTGCTAGTTCAATAGTTCATTGATTCAGAAAGTTTTCAAGCACAACTTGTCAACCAATGTTGATTCCAGCTTTATAAATGTGTTGATATGCTGCTGCGAATTAAGAATATTTAAGTTTCGGGCTGTTTGTTGGACAAAGAAGCAATCTGAAGACCTCACTTTAGGGTGCTTGGAAATTTAATAAGCCTTTTCCCAAGTCTTTGACATTTCATAGACTGATCTTGTACCTCATCAACAGATTGATCAATAATGAAAATATTCAGCTCGTGTGTCTTATTATTGCATAAAGGAGAGTCACAGTCAGGACATGGTGCACTCACATGCCCTCGTATTAAGTGAGATGGGATGTTTGTAATGTTACACAGAACAGACTGAGCAACAATCCTGAGCTGAACAGATATCAGTGCCAGCTCTCAGTCGCTGACCCAGTTGGATAGATGCAATCCAGCTTTGCGTTTATTTACTCTCCAAGGAGCCTCACAAGCACACTGTGTGTCCCCAGTCTCCAAAACGTGTAGAGGGGGACAGTCTACATGATGCCAGCCCTGCAGGACATGACCGTGCAAAAGACTGAGAGCAGCTGCAGGCAGCGAGCTATCTGTTAGCTCTACAGTGACATAACAACGCAGAGGCTGCAACACATAGCGTCATAGCTGCTGCTGCAAACATGCTTACAATAACATGTAAATAACACTGAGATAGCTGATGGCTTGTAAAAACCTGCTTCTTTATGGAATAAACAAGTTGTAGCAGCCTGTGAAGCTAGCAAAACATCAGTGAGCTAGCATAAAAAATATCAAGGATGCAACAGAAATGTCAACACACACACTGTTTTCTTATCCGGAGGCGTTAGTCCTTATTTTCATCGAGAAAGGTCCACAAGAAAAGAGATGTCTCCTCTTGAAAAAACATCAAAAACAAGAGGTTTCATCCACTGAGCATCATTTTCCTCCGACAAGAAGACTTCGTTGTTTTCCCTCGTCGTCAAGTCTCAAAGGACAGATAACCTTAGCACTGTTCGCAGCCGTCTCCTGTAGTTAAACGTAAATCCACGTTTATCGACTGTTTAACCAGCTAGTTCACTTATACTGTACAGCTTTTATTCTCTGTACAGAGCTGTCACAACAAAACACACGGCAGCAGAAGCTCCTCTCCTCCTGCCGATGACTTAAACAATACTGAACTATAGTGCCTTGCTCTGCTTTTATACCGTATCCCTCCGCGGAGGCCGACGTAACATTACCCTTCCGCTGAGAGAGTTAGACCCTCTGTTGCATCTCCCAGTAGGGTTTTTACAAAATGATGGATCTTCAGTGAGTGAAAGATTAGTCAGCCATAACAACGGCTTTTATGTAGTTTTACATTTTGGATACTAAGGCTATAACAAGGTGTTATTCTCTAATAGATTTGATTTGAGATGTACATGATTCCTAAAAAAACATCCCAAAACACCTGTAATGTTTTGAATATGCAGAAAGTTATGAACAATACAGTTGAATAATTAATAGTCATTCAAAAATAATTATAATTTCCTATAAAGAGATTTCCGCCATAAATTAATTCAGAAAAGGCACAAATTGTTGCATAAAAATTCACCAGAATGCAGGAAATGAAGTGTTTGACGCTAAAAAATTGTGTCGTCCCCCCAATGTTGCATCCAAACCTACGCCCTTCAACAATTCTTTGTTTGTGTGTGTTTGAGATATCTTTATGATTGTTTAGCTTGCTAATTTTGTATTGAATTTTTTTCCATCTTTTACAGATTTGTATTAATCATCTTAGTTTTATAAATGTTTTAATTCACCCATTTCCTTTATCGTCCCTATTTTTTATTCATTCCTCGTCTCTTTGCTTTAGTTTCGTGTCTGTCTTGGCTTAACCGTACCTTACTTTTACTCTAACTGTTTGTGTTGTTAAATTACATTTTGTGTCCTGCTTTGATAGTCAAAAACTTGTTTTTTAGTAATGAAATGTATTTGAAAGTTGTGTTCACTGTGCAGTGTCTTCATGGGATACAAAAAAATAATAATTCAAATACTGCTATAACCTAGACAGTAAATATTAAGGTGATGATGTATATTTCATATATAAACTGTAATTACTATCATTTTATCTTTTGCAACAAGTTGAACTTGACGCAGCACGAACCCCAAAAAGTTATTTTTAAAAAGTAATCAATAGCCTAAACTTGAACCTTGAACCTAATTTACAGTGCGATATGGCTGTTTATCAAGTCATACATAAAAAACAGTTAATAAATAAACGTAGCCTATGTAATCTGTTTTACATCGTACTTTTTATGTAGGCCTATTGATGTTTTGTATATAGCCAACTCATTCTGCTCACTTACTCTTACATTCTTTTATTTCATTTCTTTCAACAGTCTTAGCTTCTTAGAAATCTCCCACTTTGTTGATTTTAGTGGCCTTGTATTCATCTGTCTTCTTGTTCTGTAAAGTATTTGTTGTCTGTCTCTTCATTGATTCTGTAATGACTCTGTGCCGTTGTAATTGACCCTCAATGCTCTTTCGAGATAAATGTGGAATGAATAAATCCAAATATATATATATATATATTTATGTATATATACACATATATATACACAGCATATTGTAGGCTGTGTGAGACACAGACACTGTGAATATAAAGGTGAAGCAGGGCTGAAGGCGTTTTATTTATAAAAAAAAAAGTATTTTGCTTGTCTGTTTAGATTTGACGCCCTCTGGTGGTTGAAAACGTAAACAGGTCTGTAGACAGTAAATGTGTGTATGTGCCCTCAGCCTAATTTTTTTTTATTTTAATCCATTATCTTAAAATCTATTTAGACTACATAACACTGTTCTGTTCTGTTTTAAATTTGATCTTCTTTGATGTTTAATGCTTTGTTTAAATCATTTAAATGTGAAATCGCAACTTGAATTTTGTGGTATTTTTCAACGGCAAATTGTGCAGATTGGACATCAGACAGTAGACGTGAGAGAACAAAGAGAGAAACCACGGATGGGGGGGGGGGGGGGGTGAACCCTGGTACCTGCAGAGAAGACAATGAATGTTCCTCTTGGCAGGTACAGTTCATGTGATGGAAATCAACAGAGCAGGTCAGATTTGATATTTTATGCATCACCTGAGAAATGGTTTTATATTATTTTTTTAGACCTTACAACAGTCTTTTAAAATCCTGTGTAAAGTTCAGCAGGGTCTTCTTTGCATTTTGACATGTTCTAAATAACAAATTAAAGGCATTAAAAGGTATGCCTGTTTCATTATTATCCTATATTGGATTGTACTGTAATATCAACATGTGATACCTCTGTGTATTTGCCTGAATAAAATGGATAAAAACACCAAATATGTTTCATAAACATGTGTTTACTTTTAAAAAGAAACATTAAAAGTGCTCGTTTGAAAATGGCATTTTACCTTAAAATCACAGTGATAGTCAGTCTGAGACACAGGCTCACAAACAGATGAAAATCAGATACACAGATTAAGGTAGAAAAGGTAAAAAAATAAAGTTGGATAAAGTCAGAGCACATTAGGTCACTTCTTCTTGGTTTTGGGGGTGTGGTTGTACGAGGAGGAGAACAGCATGGTGAGGAGTAGCAGCACAGGAACCAGCAGGTATGGAGCGTATATGGAGACCAGCAGCCAGCGCTCCTGCAGGGTCTGAGGACCCGGGTGGGGCTTCAGAGGGAACTTGTAGAAGAGGATGTGAGCGAGGATCGGGACCAGCGTGGTCGCAACATGGGTGGAGTAAATGATGGCAGGAGTCCGTATCCACTTACAGCCGCCTGAAGGACGAGAAAGACCAGACAGATACGATGAGATAAAACTTTATTAATCACCAAGGAAATTATTGTGCAAGACTGAAGTGCTGAAAAAGTGTGACTAGTCCTAATGGGAATTTAAAAACAATAAATAAATATATTTTTTCTTTAACCAGGAGAACCCCATTGACATTAAGAATCTCATTTACAAGAGTGTCCTAGCCAAGAGGAGCAGCAGCAGCACAACACAAAATTACAGACATAAAACACAGAGTAATTACAAACACAGTTTAACATGTCTGGAGTCACAGAGCAGAAAGTTACTGGTCAAAGCATCTACAACCTGAAGCTGAAGACACATGTAGCCTACATATATGTAGCCTACATATATGTAACCAAACTGAATTGACATGTTTGCCTACCTTTTCCTCCTCAAAGGGAGACCCACTTATGTAAGTACAGCAAATACCCAAGAGAGGTCAGGTTTGATCTGGTTTCTTAGCGCTGGTCTCTCGAGTAAGAGTTGTGCCAAACTCCATTACAAAAACTGTAATTTTAATGCGCACTGGTTCAACTGAGACACAGGTGTAAACTATAGTCATAAGTAGGCTAATGGCTCATTTATAAGTCATTTAAGTGTAACTGTGCTTCATAGGATGTTCTCAAAGAATAAAACACTTTAAACACTCTACAGGCCTACTCTTTCACAGTCTGATAGTGATCCAGAGACGGTGCTGTGAATGAATACTCAGATTAATGCATTAACGTTATTAGATTAAGTCGCTTTATCAGCGCCGAATTCAAATACTAGTCATGCACATTTCCCAAACAACATACATTTGTGTTGATGCCCTCTGTTGTATCTACAAATGGCCAACGCGGGGTTAAAACTGCAAGTTTTTGATGCAGGTCTGGCACGGGTCGCAATTTAAATGCGCGGCAAACACACAGACTTTACACCTTACGTTTTTCTGTTTACTGACCTTTTAGGAAGGCATAAGATGCGACGGGAAAGAAAGCTAGCTGAAGCAAAGCCTCGCAGAAAATGAAGGACTTGAACCACTCCGGAGGATCCAGGACCATCGGGTCTTTGAACTCCTCTGCGTACCAGCTCAGAAGATCCTTCAGCTGCAGAAAAGAGACAGATTCAGAGTGTGACAACACAATCAGCTGTTACTACAAACATGAATACTGTCTGTTATTTCCTCCTAGTTCAGGTGCTTACCGGCTCAGGGTACACATGTCCGGGCAGCAGCGCTTGTAAGTCAATGAATAAAGTGATCGGGATGTGAGAGGCGAAATAGAAGAAGAATACAATCTCTAATACACGTAGTAGAGCCATTGTCTTATACTTATGCAGTGCAATAGGCAAAACCGGGACCGAGTGAGTTTAAAGTGTAAGTGTGTCGTAGAAACGCGTGTTTCCGTGACAGATCCGATTGGCTCATAGGAGCAGATGTGGGCGTTCCTGAACGCACCATTCGTCAGCAAGGGAAAGGTCAGACTCAGTGGTCATGCTGTTTTAGGTGAGTCTCCAAAATACACTTCGCTCACCCTTAACCAGCATAGACTGACTAAAACAGGAGTTCCTACACTTTTCATTTCACGACTCTCAGGGTGCCAGAGACTGGGGACCCCCACTGTCCCGGATGTGGTTAAGACCAGGACTGTAAATATGAGTTGAGCCATAACTTAGTAGTGCATAGCCACACACGCACAAACACATTTTATTTCTGTTTTTCTCAGAATGCTGAAAAGTCAGAACTAATAACATGATTTTTTTCAATGGCCCTATTATCTTCCATCTAAAACAACCTAAAACCATAAAATTAATTAATATAGTTAATCAATTCCTAATTAATTGTAAGAAAGGCCAGACGCAGAATACAAACAGCTGATTTTGATGTTCTCTGTCTTCTAACTGCTTCAATTTTCTTTCTGACTGCTTCAACTTGCATTTCCTTCAGAATATACATGATGTGATTTTCTTCTCTAAATGTCTCACCAGCATCATGACCACGTCAAAGACAGACCTCTTCAACCTGAACATGTTTCCTTCAGGAGGAGGAAAGGAATGGAGGAGTACACAAAATGATTTTTAATCATGAAATACAAATCTTTAAAGCCATAGCATTGTTTCCATTTAAGGTACATTTTAAATATTATAAGAAAAAATATCAATGTTGAAATCATAGACTGTATAAAAAGATGGATGACATGTCGGTCCCACCAAAAAGAAAACCAAAACACTCAGAGCTCCCCCTGCTGATTGGCTGCAGTACAGTACCTCCATGTCAACAGATGGGACGCGGGTCACAGGATAATCTAGATACATTTTTCTGAAACAAGGTGTTCACTCTTCTGAGACGTTTAGTTTGAATAAGTTACCTGATGCTATTTAACACCTTCATTCACAGCTTTGTTTACAGATAAGACTAACATGTTACCGTGTTAAACAAGAATATAAAAAGTTCATTGTTCACAACATTCAACATTAACAAAACAAATGTAGCCATAGATGTTACAATGTTACAATTCACTTAGCAGACACTTTTATCCAAAGCGACGTACATCAGAGAGTAAGTACTAATCCATTCATACACCGCCACTGAAGCAGCGGGAGCAATGCGGGGTTAAGTGTCTTGCCCAAGGACACATCGGACATGTTGCTCAGCTGGTGATCGAACCTTTGACCTTCCGGTTGAGAGGTGACGACTCTACCAATGCCAACTGAGCCACAGCCACCCATAGATAAACATAGTCTTAAATGTTAGATCTTGATTGTCCTTGGTCTGATGCCTTTGTACATTTATTCAGATGTGATTTTCATCCTTGAAGGAGACGCTGGCTGCTCGCAGACATTTAGCTTCGTGATATTCAGCTTCATCTTTCACAAAAATCTGCGGACTCACAACATCCACATAGTCCTGAAAAAAAAAAAAGCCATAAACAAATGTTTTTATTTCAAGAAAAATATATGAGCAAACTTGTCCAAGCTGCCATATCACATAGAAGCATGCAAACAATAATGAGTCATTTCTTACCGAATCGTTTTCGATTATGTTCTCCAGCATGGAGACGATATCTGTGAACGAGGGTCTCAGAGTGTACGGCTCCAACCAACAATCTCTCATTATGTGAAGACTGTGGGGTTCAAGGTGATTTGAGAGATATGATTTGATGCTAGTCAAATATTATACAAGTACAAAAACTGTTGTGAGTTATGGGTCTTACAGTCAGTATGCAGCTACAGCTCGATTAGGACATTTAAAAGGAATAATGTCCTTGTCCGAGGCAGAATGCAAACACAGAGGAAGAATCGATTTATTGATGGAAAAATGTCTGATTCCGCTACGCTGGGTGGCGATATGCCCCCTTGAGCTAGTAACTACTAGACCTTTAACAGGTTTACCCTAATAACAAGTTAGCAAACGGAGAAGTGGTGGTCATATGTAGAATGGTGAACATGGACAACTTTACAAATCTGCCACCGTCTCGCCCCTTTATGCCTCTATTCCCAACTCCAACACCCACTCAAGGGTAGAACAACTGCACCGCACCATTCCTTCTCTGTGCATTCAACATTGTGGACGAGGTGTAACACAGGCGTAAAAGTCTCTTCTTGAACTGGCAATGTAAAAGAGTCTTAAGTGAAAATCTGAAGTTTCTACCAGATTAAAGCTGCATATAAAGAAGCAGGAATCAGTGATGCTGTAGTTTGAAAATAACAGAGGAGCCTGGAGGGAGATCTGCACACTTTACATTACTTCGAGAGCTTATAATAGATCCATCAAGGTTTACCTCAGGCTAAAAAAAAAATGTGCTAAAGATGAGCGTTGATATCTAGAATTGATTTACAGTACACCTTGGTATCCTTTCTGATTCTCAGATGTTAACTGTTAACTAAGTGGCTGAATACTAACATTAGCCATGTTCTGATTGTTGCTAATGGATTATTAATGTGTTTTAATCCATAATATATCCAATGTCTCTCCAGGTTTTCAGTTTTGATTGTCTGTGTTGTTTCTTATCAATCGGGAAGCTTTGAAATGAAAGCAGTTGCTCAGATTTACAACATTTACATGACTTGAACGTAGCACATGACATTAAGACACAACAACATTAGAGCTTGCCACCCTGAGCCTGACGTCAGTTTTTCACTTACATCTCTGGTCGGCATCCTTCTGGGTTTGTGTTCTTATGGCCGATGCAGATGTGATACACCACTGCATCCGACGTCTCCAGGTTCGGGTACGGCAGTGTACCTGAAAATATGTGGAAAAATATGTCATCGCTATAAATAATGTAATCGCTGTCCTAACTTGGTATATATATATATATGTTTTCATTTAATGCATTTTATATATCAGAGACTAATGAGAAGAAAATCCTATTAGTAAGATAATACCTTAAAATATGGGCAGTATTCATTAGGGCTGGTTCAAATAAAATTGATTCATCAATGCATATCAATTATTATCAATTATTCAATATCGATTCAGGGAAATCCTGAGATCTATTTTTATCGTTGTAATGACGCCCCTCTCCACTGGGGGCGCTGTGGGTGCAGTGAATTCAGGTCAGGCACAATTGTGCACTTAAGATCATTCTGTACTTTAATGTTTTATTATTTGCTTATTGAAGAAAAATGCAAAAATAAAATACATTTTTGAGTCAGTTTGTTCTAAGTCTATACGGACAATGCACACATCATTATTTAAGAAATATCAGAAGGTACTGTGATGAGTTATCTGGGTATTTCTGTCTTCTGTATGTTTATTAAATCAATATCTAGGCATACTGATCAATATCAAATTGAATCGTGACCCAAAGAATTGAAATCAAATTGAATTGTGAGGTTGTGGACAATACCCAGCTCTAGTATTCATATTTAAAAAGAGGTTTCAAACAGGCCGAAGAATCGAAATGACACGAGACATCAACCCACCAAATGTCTGCATCTCCCACAGCATGATGCCAAACGCCCACACGTCTCCCTTGAAGCTGTAGTAGTTGTTCCTGAAGTACTCAGGAGGGTACCAGCGCAGCGGCACTCGCTGCTGGTGGAGTTAAGGACAAAACAAAAAAAAGTGGTTTATTACTCAGATATGTAACCCACAACGGAGAGGAACAATCAAACAAAATGTAAAAACCTAAAAACAAAGCAAAAAATAAGGAAACAATTGGTCAAATCAAACACGCTCTAAAAGTGCGTGCTGAACAGTTTGTCGAAGTGAGGCACCGTGTCTAGATCTTAACACCAACATAGGAGAGGACGTTTCATTAAAAAACAGGGGCTTTTATACCAGGAAAATGACGTTCAGTCTAAAGATTCATGAAAATGTTTGGAGACATTGATAACTGTTATATATGAGGATGGGCTCATGTTGGAAATAATGAGTACCATCAGTGTCTCGTCAATGACATCCTTATTCCTAGTCTTCTATGAACCAAGGCCACATGTCTCTGAAACTGTTGTTTCCTGTTGCAGAGGATGTCAGCCTACACGCACACACACACACACACACACACACACACAAACACACACACACACACACACACACACAAACACACACACACACACACACACACACACACACACACACACACATACACACACACACACACACACACACACACACACACACACACACACACACAGCCTGATACTAAAAACCTATTTGGTCTGAATAGCTTCCTGAATAGCACACACTGTACAGGTGTTGAATGCTTTTATAAGTCATCCACTTTGATTATATAAAGGCTGAGAGTTGACCGACAGGTGGGCATGTAGTAGCTGTTTGCCAGGAGGCTTAACGCCACCTTTTTGCCTGTTTTAAGATTGATAGAAAAGGTAGTTTGAGACAGCATTTCCGATATGGTGAACACCGTTTTTGGGCTTCATTACACCTCTTCAGAAACCATATTGGTGACTTCACTGAGACTATGTCCATGTTTTATACAGTCTTCGGTCCCGCCTTTGGCAAGGAAAATAGCCTCAAGGGTTTTAAGGTGGCACATGGACTGGGATACCAAATTTCAATGAGGGGGAAGGCAAAACCCCTGACTGTGACAAACACACTTGCACCCTGATACAGGGGGTTGACATATTTAACATGTTTTAAATGTTAGTAATTAAAGTAGAGTGAGGAGTGGAAACTCAAGACTCGACTACACCACTGGCCAACATGTACTAACATTCTTAAATGGCAGGCTGAGATTTATGTTGATCCACCAAATGTGCAAATTTGCTTTAAATTAGAATTTTAGCATGAGGTCAGTGAAGGCCAGTTATGTGATCTAATCTTGCTAAGTAGTAAGGTTTTTTTGACAATGCTGTGACCTTGTGGGAAAACTAAAGGCCTAAGATTATCAAGGGTTGTACAACAGGAGAATGGACGATAGATGAGCGTCTTACTCGAGGGTTTCTCCAGCGGCTGCTGCGGCGGCTCGTCATACTCGTTAAGTCTCGGGCCAGACCGAACTCGCCCACTTTGACCTCCCAGGGAAACTTGTTGACCATGATGTTCCTCAGAGCCAGGTCACCGTGAATAATCTGCAGAGAACCACCACAACAGTAGTGTTTGTTTAGTAGGTGCTTTATATATTTGAATCTTCAGCCAAGTGCTTCACAATACTCTGTTACCATTTTGGAGCGCAGGTGCTGCAGGGCCAGAGCGATGTGGTAGGAGGCGATTGTGAGCAGGCTCTGCAGCTCCAGGTCTGCACTCAGGCGGACTCTGTTGGTCTGCAGGAAGGTCCTCAGGGTGCCGTAGCTCACGTACTCCATGATTAGAATGCTAGGCTCTGCACAAACACAGAGAGGATTGAGAACTCATTTACCCTTTTATCTATTTCTATTCGACCGAAGGAGCAGATAAAAGTCTGTGTTCAAACTCTCCCACCCTCAGAGGTGTTCCAGTCCAGCAGCTGCAGGATGTTCTTGTGCTGCACCAGTTTCCTCATGATGGAAATCTCCATCTCCACATGTTTGGGACGGACTCCTAATCACAAAATAAGACAAAAAAATCCTCAGCTGTGTGTTTGATTAAATCATTGAAATCTGAAGTAGATTGTCATTACACTGTAATTCGTAACATTACTATTAGATACTGTATGAAATCTTAAATGAACACGATACAATACAGCAGCAATGTTTTAGGAGCAATTATAGTGCGAATGATTGATTATTTATTGATCTCCGGACATTTGATCTCATCTTTCCTTTGTCTGGTTTTTACTGAAGACTCATTTCTGTCTTGTTTCTATTACCAAGTCTTACTGACTGATGGTATACTCTTATTCTTATCTTACTTTTACTTTACTTGATTGATGGTATAGTCTTATTTTTCATCTTGTTCTCACTGATGGATTTATTTATCTTATTTTTACTAAGGACTATTGTCTTCAGTATTGAGCACTGTTGTCACTTCATCATGTTTTGTCCTGTCTTGTCATTTGTTTGTAAAAGGAGCCCGACTCTCTCACTGTAAACCAAATAAAAACTATGGGTACAAATAAAGTTACCTTACTTACTTAGTAAGTACCATGTATCATCTTAATACCATGACAACAACAAGTCCTAATTACTTCCTTTGAATTTGCAAAAGTTGCAAACAGACTCCTACACTGTGTCCACTGTTGGCTACAGCGATGCAGTTTGATTTGTTCATCTGCAGGTTTCAAGATATCTGTCTCTATTTTTTCTGGGTCATAACTTTGATGTTGGAACTACTACTTTTTTTTTCCAGTAGAAATATGTACCTTCTTTGCTGATCTTGCAGGTGAACAGGTTGTGGCCTTTACACGTCCCTTTGTTCATCCTGGCCTGGTAGAAGACGCCCTCCTTCCCCGCTTTGATCAGCTGCAGCAGGTTCAGGTCTGACTTGGTGAAATGAGGACTCTAAGTAGCAACAAGGCAGAGCAAAAGAACAATGCGTTAGATCAGAATGGTGACCAGGGACAGCATGCTAAAAAGGCCATTAAAAGTTTTCCATTGGGAGAACTGGGCAGCAGCTAAAGAAATGATGCAAAACCAAAAACACATACACCTAAAATGTGCTGCCTGTGAAAGATGTGCAGCTCACGGCTAATTTAGAGAAACATGAATGAAGAATAGTGAGAAACATACAAACCCAGAAAACAAATGCTCGAGAAAAATGCTGCATTCAAATCTCTCTCCATATCATGTAAAACAAAGATGGAGGTGTTTCTGTCAGTGTTACCTGCTGCAGGCCTTTCCACAGCCTCCTGGAGGACAGACGGATTTTGCTGCTCTGCTGCAGGGGGATTTGAGGACCCTCCTCTTCTTCGCCCTCTCTCTCTTCCTCCATCGCTGCTGGGACCGGCCTCAGAGGTGTGCTGCTGGGAGCTTCCGGCCGAGGACCGACACCCAGCGAATATCTGCTCCCCTTCAAGTCTTCATACCTCTTTAACAAAGAACGATATCTGCAGGAAAAAATACTTTAAGATGACCAACCAATCGATCAAACTTAATTCATACAGCACATTTCAGACAGATTCAAATGCAGTTCAAAGCGCTTTACAAAATGATTTAGAGTCTAAACAACACCCATAGGAATTTAATAAAATAACAATTAAAAAAAAGATGGATGATGACCAATAATAAGAAAGAGAGAAATATTTTTAATGTTAGTAAAATACAAAAATATTACGTTTTAATGAAGTAAAAATATGTTTTAGAATATAAACTCTAATCTGATAATGTGTTAATAAAGTTAGAACGATAAGATAATCATGACGATAAGAAATAAACACATCTTCTAAAAAAATGTAATTCAAACACTGAAATGTTCATTTAAGAGAATAATGATAATAATAGTAATAATTAGCTTAGTAATAAAAAACATACTGTTATAAGCAGATTAAAGAAATTCATTTTTAGATTAGATTTAAAATCTCAGCTTCTCTTTAAATCTGTTCTAAAGTCTCAGAGCGAAACAGCTGAACGCGTCAACAAATGTTTCAGTTCTTTTCTGTGGAGCAACGAAAGAGAAGAACGAGAGGATTCAGAAACTAAGCAGCTCTGAAAGGTCATCTGGTGCCAGGCCATGTTGTGCCAGCCTGCAGCAGGAAACTCTGATGGAAACACCTCCATCTTTGTTATTACATGATGCAGAGAGAGATTTTATGATATATTAACTTAAGTCTTTAATCTTAAAATCAAAAAGTTTAAGTGAAGCTAAAATAATAATACAAATGAAACTCTAATTCAAATGTTTTCCCTTTATCATCATTAATGTTGTTAATGTTGCCATACATAAAATATAAAATAAAAAAAACAGTCAATTACTGTAAAAAACTAAAGCTCATTTAAGCCTTAAATCTTGATTTCTTTTTCATCCAACTTTAAGTGCAGCTCAAAACAGGATGACAATGGCAACAGATGTTGAAAGTAAATCTTTGTGAAATGATTCCAGCCTCTCTTACTTTCTGAGATAAATGGCAGCGAGCAGCGTAAACACCACGATGGGGAAGGAGACGGCTCCGATCAGACTGTAGAGAGGCCAACCTGAGAGACACGACAGGACAATCACAGTCAGCTTCATCAACATCTCACACACTGCAAAAACTCACATCTAAGCAAGTCCCATTTCTAGTCAAAAAGATCTCCTTACACTTCACTAACAGGTAAAGTGAGGAGAGAAATCTTATTTTAAATATAAAAATTACAAAAAATATAAGGCCTGCATTGCTTGTAATGCGTTTTTTTTTTTTAAATCTGCCATCGGGAAAGAAAGTGAGTGTCTTGAAATGAGATGTACTCACTAATTCAGGTAGCACATCTCAGTTATCTGTTACTGCCCCGTTGGCAGATATATTTGACTTATTACATGTTTATGTGGACTTTTCAGGTGAATGTGGCTGATGTTAAACGTCAATGGTTATTTTTAACAAGATGTTAGACAAACACACTTGCTTATATATATATATATTTTTTGCAGTGCAGTGTTTCAGAGAACAAAGGGGGATGTAGATCTCACCTGAACAGGAATGTCCAACAGTGGAGTTAACGGGCTGGTTCTGGTCAAAGAGCATCACTGAATCCTGAACAGATCCTGAAAATAACATCAGAACAAAACATCATGCTTTTGAAGAAAAGGAAGACAACTCAGATAAAGAATATCTCAAAGTTTTAAGTTCAGAGCTACAGTGGTTACATTCTGACAAAACTAAAACACCTAACAAAGAGAGGACACACAAAAAGCTCACAAACTCACATTTAATGTGAGGAACTCCACTTAAAGGAAACTCATCTTTCACAGATGCTGATCAGAACTATAGCCCGCTCTCTGGCTCCAGTTTGCACGTATTCACAGAATAAACATGGAGCTACTTCGAAAAGGCTGTGTTACCTCTCAAAGAAGCGTGTGGTGGGAGCCTGCAGCCCGTCTGTTTTGTGTCAGTGTGTCGACCACAACATTCGCAGAGGAAATGAACAGAAGCAGCAGGTGGTTTGAGCTGCAAACACTCTTTTTGTCACGCTATACCTGATGCTCAGCAGGAGGGTCGTAGGCCTTATATACGTTTGATTTGAGGGACTTTGAGAAAGTGCTGTTTGAGTTCAAATCGCCTTAATTTGGTAAAACAAACGTAATGGCAGTGATGCAAGGAAGCTATTTCTGTTTCCCCCCACATGTTAAACACAGAGTGCAGTACAGAGTAAAAACAAACAAAAGACACAGGTTTACAATTGAATACAGGGAGATTTAACGATGAAAATCCCTAAAATAATAGATTTCAATCTATTAAAACAGCATGAGAGTGGACAAGGGGGGAATAGTTCAGAACTAGTTAACATTCACTTTAAAAATAAATTGGCAGCCATAAGAGGGTAGAGTGTAGTGTAAAAAAAGGTTAGACCAACAACTCCGCCCAATATTCTGTGAGGTAAAATTACCCAGCATCAGTCTGGTGGCTTTGAAGAGAGCGAGGTAACAGCTGTTTACATACTCAATTAATGCATCTTCCACTGTAACAAAAAAGGTTGAAGTTACCAGTAGGCTGCAAAAACTCCCATTGTCAAATAACTGTTTTTGTAAATGGAGTCTGAGGCCTTTAAAGAGACAACAGCTCTTCTCCTTTGCAAAAGCTCTCTCTGCCAGGGTTCTCTCTGGGATGTTGTCAAACACTTAGAATTAAAATCTGAGCCTGTAATATGAGCCCGACCTATTACTCGGCCAGCCGATAATATTGGCCGAGATATTGGCTAATTCTATCTCTGATATGTGCTGATATAATTAGGTTTATTAGATGTAATATAATGATTTATTTGTATTTAGCTTTAATTTAGAATTGTTAATTTCTAAGTTCAAAAATTGTGTTTCAGGGCACTGTTGTTATTCTGGCCAATAAAGGCTTTTGTTCACCTTAAAAAAAAATCTTAATTATAAATCTTTTTCACAAGTGTATAATAACAGAATGTGTGTGTTTATCTCCATCAATCAATCTCTAAAGGTCAAAGACAGATCTAAAAAAGGTATTGGCCAATATATATCAGCATCAGAATATCGGTATCGATATTGACCCTAACACCTCCATATCGGTCGGGCCCTATAATGTCTGTATTTGTATAGTATCACTATTTCTGTATTTCTTTAAGTCTACTGCTGCTAAAAGCCTCTACAGGAACAGGGGTTGCAAATTAGCCTAGAAACCTGTATGCAAGGAAGCTACTTTGTATTTTACATATGGTATCCTTGTTAAATAAACAAATAAAATCAAGAAAAGTAATCAAGGTGTTTACTTTATCATCCACTGGATGTGGGTTGCTGATCTACTGCTGCCTTCATTTGTTATTTTGAGTTATTACATTTTTCCAAAGATTGTGTTTGATTCAAACTTATGTAAAACACCACAGTCACACCATTAAAAAGAATAAAGGTTTGTGGAGAAAATGTTGTTTCTCTCAGGATTCCAATAAAAACAGGCGTCAGTCTGGCGTTGTCGTTTCCTCTGCAGAATTTAATTTGTTGCTTGAATATTTTGTTACAGATCAACGGTATCACTCCATATACAACTACAAGTACAGTATTTTGTACAGTTCATATTCAAATACATCGTTTTCATCGGATTATTTACAAAACACTTTTTTTTTTTATGTACATGTTTTTCATGTCAGTGCGATGTCACTTTCTTTCAACAAACACGTTACAAAAAAAGTTATTTAAATTAACAACTCTGGTTCAGATCGGACAGAAATGAACTTAAATAAAAAGTGGCTACAGACACTTACAGACAGCTCAGTAGTAGATTGCACTGCCTGCCGACACGCCGAACTACTCTTCTGGTAGGGTGGGGGACAAGTAGGCGGGGCTTCAGGGGAGGGGGAGGGGCTTAATATACATCTGTGTGGTTCATATAATCAGTCCAATCTCAGCGTCCAAGCTCAGTCTTTTTGAAATTGTGCTGAAATTTACTCCAACTATAAATGTGTGTTTGCTAATTCAGTCCAAGCTACAGGTGTGGTTAGCTTAGCATCAAACAGTTAGCCGTTCGAGTAATCATTCATAGCCAAAAACATGACAATTTGACAGCTATTGCACCTTTAAAATGAAGCAAACATTACAAACTGGGTTCTCAAGAGACACACTTTCCCTTTGAGTGAATTCATGACGTTTGAAACACGGACAAAGGCAGGAGGGGTGGAGGGGGAAAAAAAAGAAGAGAGCGGAGCGAAACAAACATAAATAGCACTCATCTGTACATTTCCATTTGTTCAACAAATGCTAAGGAAAATAAAGTTTCATTCAGTTCACAAATATCTCTCCAAATGCATCCACACTGGCGCCTTCTCGTCATAAATACAGCAGCTAAAAGAAAAAAAGGGGGCGAGCACACAGAATCGTCTCCTGTGATCGAGAAGTGGGGGAATTTTCGGGGAGCTGCTTTTTCTGTTCACAGTGATTAGACCGAGCCCTACGCATGCTGCTACACACCAGACCGGACACCACACAGCAAAAAAAAAAACCATACAGGTTTGTTCATCTCTGAAAAGTCACATCAAGAAACCATGAAAGGAGGAGCGGGAGTTAGAAGATATCTGGCCGATGATATTAAGATGCAGCAAACGGTAAACAAATGAAATGTTAGGGGTCCAGTTATGTAGTGAAGCTTTTACAGAGCAGACTCATCCTGCTGCAGCTCTCAACAAGACACTGTATAAAGCAGGCATGAAGGAGCTGATACAGTTTTTCAGTATCTCCAAAGGAACACAGATTTACAAACCCTTCACTGCACAAACTCCACTCTTAGCAAGAGGATAAAAATACCCACATTCACCTGACAGGTCCAGATAATCTTTTTATTTCAAGATATAAAAAGCAAAAAATGAGGTCTGAATTTCTTGTAATGAGTTAAAACAGTGAGGCAAGAAAAATGCTTGTCAAGTCTCTTGAGATAATACGTTACATCTCTTTTTTTAATCACTGCATTGGAAGGAAATTGTACCCATAACAAGCAATTCAGACCTCATGTTTTACTTTTTAAATCTTGAAATTAGATGCTTATCTGGAGTTGTCAGATGAATGTTGTTTGAATGAAATGTCATGAGATATTCTTGAATAGAAATGATACTAATACACTTTCTAGGAGTTGAGATTTTGCAGCGGGTGTCTTTTTTTAAAATGAGTGCATTTTATGATAAATGAATAAAACATGTATTTATTTAGGAATATGCACCACATACAGTCAGAGTGATATCAAGTTTGATACGTTACACACTAAAACTAGATTTTGACACAGAGCACCTAACAGCACAGGACTTTATGGTTTGTTGTAAATGAAGGCTTTAATGGTGCACATGACTAAACGAGTTACGATTTATCTATGAGCTTCGGGGACTATTGGAGAGTAGGACCAAGAGTTTAATATGTTTAATTCAAATGTTACTGGGGATGTGTTTTTAAGAAGAGTGGCATTAAGAGCTCAGAATTTATAGAAAGATGTTTCATGAGCAGCCTTTGAAGACAGACTTCAAACCTCCTGAAAATTCTGGTTTTCTAGCTGACTTTCCGGCTTAATCCACACGGCGATGTTTCCATTTGAAAATGTTTTTTTAAAGAAACAAATCTTTATCAACACAAGTTTTCTCAGCACAGTGTTAAGACTAATCTCTGTCTACATTAACACGCCCTGAAAACGCAAATCACCTACAATTCATATAATTTTTCAATACCACATGTTTGAAAACCATACAGTTTGTGTCATTGTGCAGATTTATAGTATCGTAAAAAATCAAAGTTCTGAGTAAACTACAGATCTTCAGTCATACTTTTAACCAAAAGCTGCCGTGAGAGAAACAAGAGAGAGAACCGTCTGAATCAAGACAGCGTGGAGAAGTGTGCCTGCAATGTTTTTTTGGTAAAAAAAAAAAAAAAAAATCTCTTAAAAATAAGAGATGACTCAATACGAGGTGAATAGGACTTCTATTTTTGTTGCAGTGATATCCAAACATATTGACATGTTTGATTTTTACAGAAGTCTTAATGAGGTTTAAAAATGTGGTATTGTCATAACCCTTAAAATTATGTATACTGGGCGTGCATGTGCAGGTGTAAATAGACACACACACAAAAGTGCTGAAAGTAGGGCTGGTGATGCACACAGGATTCAATGGGAGTAATAACACGCGTCCTGAGGAGCATGAAAATATAAAACGTTTAGCTGCGTCACAGCAGCTGTTAGACACCAAGGGAATCAGGGTCTAAAATAAGTTATTGATGTTGAATTATTTGCTTTTGTAGTTTATGCGTTCTAAAATGAAAACATCTTCGTGTGGGTGTGGCCTGACGGTTGAGAGTTGCAGCAGGTGAAAGCTGGATGCTGTGAAAGTAAGCTCGACCCCCCCCCCCCCCCCCCCGTGTAGCTTTGCGATAAATGTCTGTTCCTCTACCTGAAGAGGCTGCTAACGTCTTAAAAAAGAACTGAAACGTGAAATTCAATAAAATTAATCATTCATAAAAAAAATGTAGGATGCAAAAACAAAAAACATATACTGTATAATGTTCTCTTAACGTCTCACTTTGGAAAATCATGGCACCTGTCCTCGACAAACCCAGAGTGACACTACAGTGTTCTGAGTTTACAGGGGAATTATGGGTAATGTAGGCTAAAAAAATCTCACTAAGTAGCACTGATATTTGGCAGCTGTGGGATCAAACACACTCCTCGTTTTCACATCAGGGCATGTGAGAGGGAAGTGACATGAAACGTGTGCCTCCTGGCTCCTACAGAGGAGGGAAACATTTCAGTGATTGATAATACTGTCACGGATGTTTAGGGAGAAGTTGGCCGACACTGCATGAAGCGATGAGGTAGTATGAATTATGTGACACTACCCCCTAATAAAAACCTTTGGAGAAGCATTCTCTAAAACGTCGACAAAGTATCCAAAAGATGTGATACCAAATGTAATCATCATGGCATCAAATTTGACTGTTTAAAACCGTATCCAATCATTGGCCTGAAATTTACACCTGGAATCCTTTCTGTGCCCTTCCTCTTCTTCTTCTTCTTCTTCAGGTGAGATATCCAGACACTGGTCACGCCGTAACTGCAGGTGAAGGTGTTGCTTTTTATCCTCACATCACAGGTGATGATGCAGAAGAAGACTTAATGAATTGGCCACACTGGCATACATTCAGAGATGCGTTAATAAGCGGATAAATGTTACATAAATGTTATGGCGAGGAGGAGGAGGGGGACGAGGAGGAGGGGGGAGGGGGTGGGGGTTTGTTTTGTCGGGCTCAGCAAAGTGCACCAGTTGAGTGCTTTCACCACGGCTTTATTGTGGCCTTGGCAAATGTTTGCACTAATCCATGTTTTTGATCAAGTGTAGAAAGTGCTGCAACACGTCCCTAAACACAAAGAGCTCAGTCTGACTCTTGTTAGCAGTTTGTGATCTGAATGGTCTGAACGTTCCTGCTCACAGCGGCGCGGGGTGTGTGTGTGTGTGTGTGTGTCTGTGTGTGTCTGTGTGTGTGTGTGTGTGTGTGTGTCTGCGCGATGGAAGACGATCACTGGAGGACGCAGTACTTCTTGTAGTCCGACTCAAAGTCTTCGTCCATGCTACTGGTGTCGGCCATCTTCTTGCCGTCGATCTTTGGCAGGAACTGGGAGTACTCGACGCCCTGCTGCTCATAGAAGAGGATGTAGGCCGAGTCGGTGTCGATCTCCTCAGAGTGAACCTCCTGGAGGAAAAAGAAAACACAGAGGTGATGTGATGGACCAAAAATACTTAAAAATTCTCTCTGAATTCGATGGCTCGTTTTTTTAAAAGTGAAAAAACTAATTAGGCATTACTGATTTGTTTGAGTTATATTAACCTAGTGTTAGAGATCTGATCATTGGTCTAGCACTGAGAGACGGATGTTGCATAAAAATGCAGAATCTAAAGGCACACAGGCAGATTTTGGAATCAGCGTTCTGGTGTTCATTTGTAGTCCAAGTAGAGTCATCCACCAATGTTTCAGGAGAAAAAAAAACAAGTCCATGTGGTGGAGTAAAAGAGGTGGAACAAATACTAAACTGCTTTATTATGACATAGTGTAAACAATGGGGACAAAGAAAAGGAAGCCATGTCTGGGAGACCTTCCACCGGCTGCATCATAACTCCGTTAAAGTTGTCTGAAGCTACCAAAAGCTGTGTCATTGTCAGACTGTAACCCAATGGGATCCAATTTCAGGACAAAAATATTGTGCACAAAACTTAACAGCTTTCTGAAATGTCTAGTAGCGGTTGACCAACAATCAAAGCAAGGTGATAGAACAATACGATTGGTTCTAGTGTCTTACCTTACAGCTGCTGTCGTTGTAACAGTACCATTTCTCGTTGGGGTTTTTGGCATATGTCACATAGTGGCCTCCTCCCATGATTCCTGAATGGCACTGATGAGACAAAGAGGATTTAGAAACAAGAGGAAAGAAAAGTGTGGACTAAATATCAGAGACTTTAACGCGTGTGTGTTCTTACTGATATTGCATAGAGGTTGTAGATGGCGTCCAGGCAAATGTTGTCTCTGTGCTGCAGCAGTGAGCTGTCAGGGTCCACGCTGCTCTCTGTGCTGCAGTCCGAGCTCAGCCCGTTGCTGTCCCCGTTCACCAGAACCACATCACAGTGGCTGCTGGACGCCTCGGTGCTGCTCAGCGATTCTAACGTGATGCCGTCTCCCATCGCCGCCGTCCCCGCTGCGCTGCCCTCTGTGTCCGCCTGTGACACGCTGTCTCGTGTGTCCCCCTCGGCGTTAGCGGCTCCGTCCAGGCTCTCCTTGCTGTTGGAGAGGCGGTGTCGGCTGCCGAGCTGGGGCAGGCGTAGCCGGCCTGGTCTGCGGCCTCCGGAGCTGGTCTTCGGGCTGCAGGAGGGGCTGCTGGTCCGGCTGAGAGAAGGTGCCGACTTCCTGCTCGAGGCAGGAGATGCTGCGGGGAAACCACAGAGTTGTTTACTTACTTCCTGTGCAGCTAGGCCTGAGACTGCTCTGCACATTTCACTCTCAAGTCTGTTCAGTTGACATGCTGTCAGGCTCTTATCATTACACATAGAAAGAAAATAAAGCTGCAGACAGTCTGGTCATGTTCTGCATAAAAGTTATTTTTGATGCGATTCAGGGAAGTTGGGGAAGTTTATTCCCAAATAAATTTATTTTAGGCGCAAACCATTTGCATGTGTCTCAAACAGCAGGCTGTAGTGGTGAGATTATGCTAATTAACTATCAGTTGTATGTTAGAACTTTTTAAATTTTAATTTAACTGCTTATTAATCCATTTTGTTCCGTAAAAAATGCTGTTAAATCAAAAGAAAAAAGAAAGCGCATGCATCTCGTTCACCCTACATTCATAGACGTTCTGTGACGCAGCTCATGGTTTGCATTAGAAGGCAACGTGTTTTACCTTTGTTGAGATTGTAGAAGCCAGCAGGGGCAGAGATGGAGGACAGGTTGTCCTCTCCGACCCTCAGCAGGTCCTCGCTCTCGCTGCGAGAGTGCAGGCAGCGCTGCTCCAGGTCTCTCGGGGCCAGGAAGGCACTGGGATCAAAGTTCTCCCGCGGGAACTTTACGATCTTCTGGGACTTGATCCAGCGGCCGTTCACAAACTGGAAGCGCTTCAGGTGGACGATCTGCAGACGAGAACACACACACGGTAAATACTCACAACCTCATGTAGATCTTTGACAAACTTTTGTCTAAGACCACTGATCTTTGTTTCAGGACTCACCAGGATGGGGGGCAGCCTCCAGAGGTCCAGCTTCTTGGTGGCGAGCCGGTGTGTCTTGCACTTGGAGCAGTAATAGAGCTCGTCTTCGCCCAGCTCCTCCTCGCTGGTGAAGGCCTTCAGACAACTGTCCAGGCTGATGGGCTCGGCCTGGGTGCGGCGGGACTGCTCCACACTGCAGTGCTCTTCTACGATCTGCAGGGAGGCACAGATGGAGACCATGAGGTTAGTTTTTTTGTCTTACTGACAGTGTTCTTTACCAAAGACTTCTGACTTCTGTGATGAGAAACACAAAGAGATTTACATAATTTGATGATAAAAATGGAATCCACTTGAAGATGTGGAATATCACAGAACCTTTTCTTTTTAAGATTTTTATTTTGGGGCTTTTTGCCTTTATCTGATAGGAGAGTGGATAGACATAGAAACCAGAGAGAGAGAGTGGGGAATGACATGCAGGAAAGGAGCCACAGGTCGGACCAAAACCCGGGCTACCAGTCCAGCACATGACCCACAATGTAGGTGTCTTTCATTAAAAAAAAAAAAAAGTGTGTTCCCTAACATTGTACAACATTTTTTTTTTTTTTTAAAGATTTATTTTTGGGCTTTTCGTGCCTTTAATTCAGAGAGAGGACAGTGGATAGAGTCGGAAACCAGGGAGAGAGAGTGGGGAATGACATGCGGAAAGGGGCCACGGTTGGAAGCGAACCTGGGCCTACCGCTCGAGACGAGAGTCTCAACACATGGGACGCACGCCCTAACCACTGCGCCACCAGCGCGCCCCAATGTTGTACAACATTGCTTACAAGGCTTACCTATAGTGTGTCTATATGTACAGAATAGCAATTAATGCAATATAAATTTGGGCCCTTCATAAATAGCGTTTAACGTGTTGACAGTACTAATCAGAATATATCCAAGATGGCGGATGATGCAATGGAGTCCGGCACAGTAAAATTCTGGGTAAATTCGAAGTGAAAAATTTGGCTGCATTATGAAAAGGCTCTATGTTTGGTTTTGTCAATGGGTGCAAGAAGTAGAATAAAGCACAATTCAAATAGTAAAATAATTAGTGACCTTAGACAGGTAAAGAATTCTATTCTTTTTAAAACGTTCAGAGGACTTTGAGGAGCGTAACAGCATGTTTGTGTTTATGTGTGAGTGCTTACCCTCTCCTGGGAGGTCTGGTAGCGGAGGTGCAGGGCGGTGGGGTCCCAGTCCACAGCGATGTAAGCGTTTCCTACAGACGCTCTGTCATCACAACACTCGATGGTGCAACCCCGACAGAACCTGCACACACAAACACAAGTAGGTCAGGTACAGCTGCAGCACAAACACAAACACAGAGTACAGACCCCACAAATTTTTTTTTATTTTATTTTTTTTTAAAATCACATACAATCACAACCTATCAGTGAAAAAAACAGAACTGTTACAATTATCATGATTTCTCTATGCATTTAATATGTTTTGACATTTTTTCTGAGGATTATCCATGCACTTGGGAAAATGCAGTCCAGGCAATAACCCGTTTTGCACAGATTGTTAGACAGGACATGTTGTGTAAAGCAACAAAAAGTGTGTGTTGTTGTTTTCAGTGAAAAGGAAAAGGGGGCATGATGGCGGAGCTTCTTTACAGCACGCTGTGGTATCTCTTTGTATGAAAAACGGGTTAATGTCTCATTACAAACAGACACATTCCTCTGTACTTAGTGACATGTGAGGAAATAATCTTACCTGTACCAGGGACACCAGGCACACGAGTTACCGTCTTTACCAACGACCCGCAAGGTGAAGGGGTACTGGTAGCCCATACTGTCATCACTGCAGGGTCAAACAGGGAAAAACAGAGTCAACAATCATCATACACGAGGTCATAAGTCAAACTGCAGTTAGTTGTTGTCACTGAACAGTCAACAGACTCTGTGTGTTATCAACAGTTTCAGAGTGTTGTTGCTGGATTGGGGCACTTTGGGAGTTTTGTGTAAATATAACTAAACAAAGAAGCGTTAATGTATCCGGCTTAAGATTGCTGATAGAGGTCAGCCCTCAGCATGGTAGTCCGGATCAGCTGAGGCCAATCCTAATGATCTTTACTTCATTACGTTACAGCATGACCCGGCTTTGCCCTGTCAAAATCAACTGGCAGCCTACCAGTCCTGGGCGTGGTTGCTGGCTTCCTGTGGGGGCAGCGGGCTCGCCAGGCGGGACACTTGGATCCAGACGGCGTCGTAAAGATCCTTCTTATTGGTGTGGACCGTGCAGGGGACGATGAGCGGCATGCCGAACAGACTGGGCCGGTTCTTCTGAGACGACAAAAAGTAGAGCTCCGTGCGCATCTACAGAGGACACACAAACATTTAGAAAGACGGCAGGGACGAAATCAATATGGAAAAAAAGAAATACTGTTTTTGTAGCAACATGGATAGCACCAAAATACATGATTAAATAAAATAGAGGTGAGATTAACGCGTGTGCTTTTTTATCCTTTATTTTGGTTTTACATTTTAAAGGTTTATTTTTGGACCTTTTAAGACTTTATTTAGAGAGAGGACGGTGGATAGAGTCAGAAATCAGGGAGTGAGAGTGGGAAAGGAGACACAGGTCGGATTTGAACCCGGGCCATCCGCTTTGAAGACTTTAGCCTGAATACATGGTGCTCGCTAGTCACAAGGCTACAGGCGCCCCCCTCTTTGGTTGTTTTCCTTTTCTGCTTATTCGGGAAAAAGCGAGATCTTGCTGGTAACGGGATAAATGCATTTATAGATCGTCTATGCATTAGAAAATGTCCTTCCCCAGAGTATGTATTGTTTGTTTCACTACAGCTACAGTATCTGAACATGCAGCGCCAAACTAACCACTAGGCCACCAGCGCCCCACACTTTTGCCCTCTCACCATCTTCCTGTGCATGGCGATGATGTATCCAATGAAGGGGCTCTCCTGCACCGGTGTGATGTGTCCGTTGGCGATCCCGTTGGCAAACGGCATCTCCGGGCTGCAGGGGACCATCGTGTTGGGCCCTCCGTTGGGGATGAGGACAGGTTTGTTTCCCGGGATCCCGTTAGCAGCTGAACCGTTAGCGATTGGGGTGATTTCTGATGAAGGGGAGGAGGGAGGATTGAGGAAAAAAAGAAAGAAGATGTTTGTATATTCAGTCAGATCCATGCAGATAGAGAGGTGGGAAAAACAAACTCACCTGTCAGGGTAGGTGAGCTCAGAGACGTCGGCGAACCCGGCACAGGGATCTCAAATGCACACAGGAAGCCGTTGACAGACAGACGCACCTTCTGGTTGTCCTGAGGGAAGTTCTGAAGATAAAAAAATAACAGATATCAGCGTCTAGCAGCAGGACAGAAATAGATCAAAGAGATCATGCAGAAATCACACAAGTTATGCCTTCTGGACACTAAAATAAGAAAAACAAGGAGGGAAAATACTGAGAAATTTAGCGTGACAATAAAGACCATCGATATGCAAACATGTTCCCTTTCTAACACGTCGACTTTAATTTGTTTGATTCTAGAAACAGTGACAGACTCTGCCTAACACAAAGTTTTTAGGATGCTGCTTTTTCCTATGTTTCCTTGAAGGCACCAGAGAAACACTGAAATTAAACACATCTGCAACAAACAAAAACTAAGCAAAACATCCTGCTCAGGTGCAGTGACTTATCAAAGAATGTGCTCACTTTCCTGCTGAGTAAAGAAATGCACTGAACTAAAAATAGAGAGGATATGCTTCTTTCGCCGAGCAACAGCAATAAGATTAGTGATATTTACACTAATCCAGCTGGCTCCTCTCTGAGCCAGCAAACACTGACCGCCGCAACGGTGCCCTAAAACAATAGTGTCAGGAGGGAGCTTGTTTTTTGGGTGGAACAACGGCACGTGTGGAGGTGAGTCATGGCAATAAAATGGCCAAATCCCAGCAAAAGAACAAGCCACAACAAGCTATGTCTTCTATCCCTAAGAATACCAAGAGACTTATTGCAAGATCCAAATCTTCCTCCAATCTTCTTATTCTTGGGGTGTTGGTCGCTTCAGGGAGTGACAAGATTTTTGAACAGAAGGAAAGTTCTGTTTACAATAACAGTGTAACCAAGGTCACCATGTTATTCACAGTTCACAGGGTTATGCAACAAAAGGTAAACACGGTGATGACCATGCTTTTCAGAGGACGTATGGAGCAGCTGTGAGCTGAACTGCAGAAAGCACTTTTCTTGATGCTCTGCCTGCTCTCAGGAGAGGACTCCTCCGCTTTTTACTGTTCATCAGATTTTTTCAGAGAATCAAATCACGTACACTCTTTCTTTCCAAAACACCCGGTGACTAAAGGTTACAAAAAAAGTAGAGGAGGAAATGTTTCTGATGCTACTTGAACGGCCTTTAAAGTCTGCTGGCAGAGCTGCAGCTAATTTGAGCTAATCTCTCAAATCTGATATATTTGTAAAGAAAGTAAACAGCTGGGATTACTGTCCAGATATCAGCCGGCCTGGGTCAAACAGTTATGACATGAGATTCTTTTTGGCTGTTTTTAAAGATAGAGGGAAGAAAAGGATCAAGTTGAAGCTTTATCATGAACAGTCGACTCACAAATGACAAAAGGATGAGTACCTTGATGTTGGAGGTGTGGACCTCAGCCAGGAGGATCTGCTCCGGCTTCAGACTGCACAGTTCACTCAGCTGTTTCTTCAGCCCCGTGTACTTCTCGTCCATGTTCAGCCTCAGGCCGTATCGCACAGGTGTGGAGCCGTCCAGTTTAATCACTACAAACACATCAAAACATTTCACATGATTTAGGTTCTGCTATGGGTTGCATCAGCAATGTGTTAGCTCAAACGATGGAGTGGAGTGTAAGCACTACTAACACTTGAGATAGTTCTGATGTAGGCAAAAGTTACAACTTAAATCTTAAACCCTAGCTCCTAGTAGGTGTAAGGTATAAAGTACCATGGTTGTCATGGAGGATGAGGAGGTGCAGAGGGTTTTACTGGCTTTGTTTTTAGTCAGCAACATGTTCTGTGGGATAGATTACATCCTTCAGAAATGTGTGATATATACTCTTGCACTTGTTTTCCCCCCCGAGTACCTTCCCGTTGCCAGTAGACTTTAAACATGACACTGACAGAAATGTGACCCTCAGCTTTACCAGCAGTTATATTATCGCATGCTGTCACTGTTGTTATTTTACACAAAGATCAAGTCTTTATTTATCACCTTATCATAATGCTTTGTCATATTTTGCATTCATTTTCATCACTGTTTGTAGTTTAACAGCAATTAACATCAGTTGTTTTCAGCCGTTGGTCTGTTCAGAGACAATTAGGCAGAAGATTGTCTGCAACAAACACTTCATTAAGAAAAATGATTTTCACTGACACCACACAAAGTGAAAATGTCATTTCTAAAGCAATATTTTGGTTAGTTTGAACGTTTTGACACAAACACTGACACAACTTAACTAACAAACTAACTAGTTTGGATGTATGGTTTAGAGTAGACTTTATGCAGACAGGGATATAAGTTGCAAATTAGCCACGACTAGAAACCTGCATACATGGCATCTACTTTGTATTTTACATATGAAGCAATGTTCATTGCATTTGTCTCTGTTAAATAAACAAATAAATACGAAGCCCATGCAACAGCCCCCCCCCCTCCTCACCTGTGATCTCCAGGTGCATGGAGCTGTCCATGGGCAGCGGCAGGGACAGGAAGTTGAAAGGGTCGAAGCGAGCGCTGATGTGTCCGCAGGTCTTACACTTTACCTGCGACTTGAGCTGACCGTGGAACAGATCCACCACGATGGAGCGGTTCCTGCGCAGGTGGTTCTCCCACGCCTGCAGGAGCATTCAAACAAACACACACATGAAGAGCTGAGATCACGCTCCAATCCTGCAAATCCCTCTCCTCAGGACAAAAATGTTTCACTAATTTTTTTTTCTTTTGAAGCAGTCCATAACTCCACAGAGCGACACATAGTAGTCATTCAAATTTTAAAATCTATTATTGGTTTAGAAGTCTGTTTCAGTATTATTTCAGATGTTATCTCTCTGATGTGCAATTTGCTGGCATCTGTTCATATATGTTTTTGACCTACAATCTAATGTGAAATAAATGCCCCTAAAGGGAAGTAATAAAGCCGTTTGAATTTAATGGATCAGTAGTGTAACCTCTGACCTCAGAGGCGACCTCCCAGTCTGGCCTGCCGTCGCTGTCCTTCAGCTCCACGTACGGTTTCTCATGCACCCGGTTCAGGTCTTCGTGGAGACCGTCCAGTAGGAAGGCCAGCAGCTCCTGAGAGTCCTGCTGCTGGAAGCCGTTAAAGCGCGGGGCGTACTTAGCTATCGTCCACTGCAGAAAAAGCAGAAAAAATGTTTATTCCAATAATAATCTTGAAGGGTTTTGAAAGGCAGTTTGTAAAAGTGTTCATGCAGCAAACAAAGTGATTCAGCTAGAAGAAAGAAAAAGAAAGAAAAAACACCAACAAGCATCTTTAAATAACCAGGACATCCAGCAGATGTGTTTTAATACATGTTTAAGGTGATTAGAATCAGGTGTGCATTAAAAACATATTTTTTTGACCGTGTCCATGTTTGAGTGTGAGATCTGAGGAGTTCACTTTGAGTTTTATATTTTATTCTGTTAAAGATTTATTGAATATTTATGTAATGATGGATCTCTGTATCCCACATGATGATGTGCACTGGATGGAGATTTTGTTGCTTCACCCTGAAACCGTTTCCCTATTCAGCTCTGCAGGCAGCTGTGGTGAAATAAGAAACACAGGTGAGGGCAAACAATGTCACTGTCTGCTCTGTGATTGCAGGACTGTAGCTGCTCTCCCTCTCGCTCTCTCTCTCTCTCTCTCTCTCTTTCCTCGCTCGAGGAGAGGCTCTTCTTCCTCTAGGTGGAGTTCTGCACACGCTGAGCTAAGACTTCTGACAATTTGGGTGCAGAGACCAAGGCGGGCTCTGCCCCTCTTATGACTGGTCACTTTCAACAACATCACACACACATAACTGGACTCAACTTTGACTTTGGTTATGTGAAGCCTGCTGTTCGGCTGACGAGACAGACAGAGGTCACTACGATATATATATATATATATATCTCTTTCATTTTTTGGCAGCATGTATGCTAGTAGCTGGCAAGACAATGACAATAAAAGTAGTTTTGCAGCTATTCTTTAAGACATTTTAGGGTTATTTTCTGGAAAACTGTTGATGACTCATCCTATAAAATCCAAAAAAATGTGAGATGCGTTCTTGTTTTTGCTTGAATTGAAAGTCTTTCACAAAGATGCCACCAATTCATGCTAACTCTTTATGACTTTCCTGCCACTCCAACAAATTTCTTTGTGATTCAACAAATAAGTATTAATGTTATCTTTGTGTGCAGCAGCTTCAACGACGCTAGGCGGTAGAACACCAATCGAGTTCCTCTTCAGAGTTTCCTTTGTATAGGCAGTATCCGGTAAGCTGTCACATGGGGAACTTAAAGGACCCTGCTCACCCTGAGCTTCAGCGGAGCCACATTCTTCTGCGTCCCGCTCCACAGCTCCATCGCCAGGTCACCGTAACACTTGGCCATGTGACCCCGCATCCCAATGGGGTTTGTTCTGTAAATGCGTCACAACATGGGTTAGGGTAAAAAGAAACGCTGGCAGGGTTTATATCACAGTGAAACCAGTACAAACGTCACCTGTTGAGCTCGTACAGGTGTCTCCCAGAGATGAAGTAGTCCGTGAGGGGCTTGGTGTTGCTCACACACTGAATACTGGAGTTCATGAAGCACGTGTTGCCGAGGTTACTGAGGCCAGTGGCTCCTTTTTCAGTTGGGACTGGGATCGAAAAACAAAGACGCACTTATCAGACTTTAAGCAAAACAACCTACCTTTGACCTTACTATCTTTTACAGACTGAAACATTTATTTTCTCTATTAATCAATGAGTGGTTTGGCCTGTAAAATATCAGAACATGATCAAATATGTTCACATCAGTCACTCAAAGCTCAAGATGATGTCCACAGATTTTGTACTGTCTTGTGATTGCAGAAATATTCTGAATACAATCATCAAGAAGTTAGAAAGTCATACCGTCGAGATTTTTAAATACCCTGGTATACCTTAACACCAAGCCTAATCACCTGTAAGCCTCGGGGGGAAACGCTCTGAAACTAAGGTTGTGGGCACTGCCAGGGCAAAAGAAATACAAACTGAGTTTTACTAACTGTACACCTTTCAGTCAAATTATTTTGTTTAGCAAAAGCATGAGGAACACAACCGTATTTTCAGCCTATCATTAAAAGTTTCTTCTTCAGGTTGTAGTCAAGCATTTGGACATTATCAGGTCTCCAGTGAACAAAGATCTCCTCCCAGCTTACCTTTGTGTCTGTCCATCTTACTACTGTTTGCAATGAAGGACATTTCTTCAGGCCAGCTCATGTCTTTGTTCCTGACTGTGGAGGAAGAGAGAAATATGATTCAGCTCTATTATCGTTCAAAATATCCGTCCCTTCATTTCTGGAAGGAAATGAAACATACAGAGCTCCTACAGGGACATGGGTGAATAAAAGAAGTTTCTGGTCCGTACAAGAAAGAATCACGTGCTCACTAGAACGTTTTTTGTGAGTACGAGAATATGCACATGCAATATTTTCTTGTGAGCACCAGAAACTCTCTTGTTGCACAGACAATACCTTCACACTTCACAAAGGCACATTGTGACAAGAGATAGTTTCTCCTGTGCACCAGAAAGTAGCAGGTGCCCATCAGATACTTATGACACTTTTGTTTTTCAGCCGATGTCCCCTCAGGGGCTGCGTAGAAACATAAACATGGAAGTGTTTCTCACCTTCAATGACCAGCTGCTGCTCGTCGTGGATCTTCAGGCTCTCCAGTGTGTGATCTTCATCGTCCAGGAGGGTGAGGTAGTTCTGCAGAGTCATTTAGACTTTTATTATAAGGACTTAAGTAATTATAAATACGTTTTTTTTTCTCATTCGCATCAGTTCATTTTGTGTTGATTTATGTTAATTAAGGAGAGAGATATATACAGTATATTTTTGGGGTTGCTATTAGGGTTGTCAAGATGTCAGAATTTTAAACTTTCATACGGTTCTAATAAAAATAAACAATATTTAACTTGTTTCAATGCCCCAGCAATGACAAAAAAATAAGTCCTAGACATCCAATATTATGCCAGGCACACACACATTGGCAACGTTCGGGTACTGAAACATTGCCAATGTATTTCTGCAATTTAGAAAGTGCCTCCTCCTCTGCTCTCTGTGCTTTTGCATCTTTACAAGACACCAAAAGGACATGTGAAACATCTGTATTTGTAGCCCTGTGAATATGATTGGACACATGTCTTTGCAGCTCACCTCACTGTTGTAGAGCCAGAGTCTCATGTCCTCCTCTTTGATGCGGAGTCTCTGGGACAGGTACAGGTGGATGTCTTTGATGGTGCCCATGCGGCTGAAGCAGCCTGTGTAGGCCAGCACCCTCTTCAGAGGAGCGTTGGGCGAGGGCACGCTGCCCGCTGAGAAGCACAAAGACGAGCGTTAACACACTTACAGCAGCAGATTGTTTGAAATCTCTATTGGCTCATTCTTCATATCTGGAAGGACTTACAGTATCAAATCAAAAAAGTCACAAAAAAGTCACAAAATCAACACTCTGGTGACTGAGGATTAGTTGTAAGGAAGCAGCAAGAAAGGGCTTTTCGGTCAATCAGTGCAGACTTGATTTGTCAATCAGTGTGGTGGATTTAGTGAACTCTGATTGGATTAAATCAAATACAAAAAAAACAAAACATTAGTTCTGTTAAATCAATTTAAAGCTTCATTGAACTAGTATTGATCCCAAATGTATGATTTACAAATAGTGATTTTAAACTTTTTTTTGTTTTCGATCTGCACAGCTTTGCATCACTACCAGAAGAACAAAAAGGTCTTGTAGACTTGTTCAGTGCTCTGCTGTTGCCTTCAGGCTCTCAGAGGACATTATGAGGCAGAATTAGATCCACTTTAGATGTTTGGCTTGGAGCCTAAAATAGGGGCCGCTGTAAAAAGCTGCCTGGGCTCAGAATGAGTCATGCTGGAAGCCGAATCCTCACTGGGGGCAAAACCTGATACTCGAAGAGGACCAGCGCTCTCCAGCTCAGTACTGATGCCATCTCCAAACCTGATTACACCGCAGCAAATGTGCACATCTCCACTCGCGTTCATAGTGTATACTTGTCCAATGAATCCATTTGGATGTAATAAAACAGGACAACAGACACTGCACTGAGTTACTCTACATTTAGGGTTTCCATTGCGAGTACACTGGAGCAGAATTTACTGAAATTCATAATAACACTGCAGATCCCTGACTGTTCAAAGGGCTTTGATTCAGAGGAGAAATAATAAAGGCGACTGCAGAGAACTAAAACAAGTGTTTTCAAAAACTAATACATGAGCAGCAAAGTCTGTGAAGATGGAAAAGATTGAAATTATGCATCTTTTAGAGTGATCAGCAGTCTTTCCCCTTCATGGGCCGTTTGGTTTATTCCACCGCCCACTCCAGAGCACTGCCAGGGCTGGATCAGTCCACTCTGGGAGGATTAAAGGGGGGGGGATGCAGGGTGGCTCAATGAAGCGTTTGTCGACGGCTTGCTCTGGTCTTGCTGCAGGCTTACTTTACCTCTTGCTGCGGGTAAATACGGAGGGAACATTCGCAGACTGGTCATACCCATATTGACCCAGATGTTGGACTGGGGGGAGCGCGTGGCCGGCTGCTGGCGGAGGAAGAGGAGGAAGCGGGGGAAGAGCTCCAGCTCTGCTTGGCCTGTCTTGCTCTCCAGGATCACCTGCAAGGATGGAAGGGAAAGTTTCACGACTATTCTGACGCGCCATACAATGAGCAGTTATTGCTAAAGTGTCCTTTCTTGCTCTGTTTGGTAAAGATCTTGAAGAATAAAACCTTTGTTGTAAGAAACTTGAATTATGCTGCAGTTAATATGCCTGTTTTTAATGTTTCAACTTAGAGACTTTTCTAAAATAAAACCAGTAAAACTTGACCCTTGCCTCTATGAGATGTGTCTACAAACATTTCTACGTATGTGAGGAACTCCCCCCCCCCCCCCCCGAGGACAGAGAGGTACCTGTTCTAGTGATGTTTAACAAAAGCTCTCATCCCACTTTCTTTTAACAATCAAACGTATCACTCATTAATAATCTTTGCATTGAAACATGTAAACAAGGCTGTTTGCAGTAAGTCACTTTGTCTGCCACCTACCCCGGTGCTGAAGTTTCAGGCATTAAAAATAACATGATAGAAATCTTTTGTTTTTGTCGCGGCTGACCTTATTTCCTTTGTTGGTCATAAAGAGACATCAGTATTTATTTCGGTCTGCTTCATGACCAGCTAAAAAAAACTCACAGGAGCTCACAGGAGGAGGAGGAGAAGAGCTCTTAGTTTTTCTACCCTGAAAGTCTTAAAGATTATCACTGTTTGTTTATCATCTCCTCCACTATTGTGCTTTTGAAAATGTGTGTCATCAATACTCAGAAAACATGGATGTTTTTTTTTCCCACTTTGCAAAGCTGAAGTCTTGCTTCCATTTTTTTAAGCCACATTTGAAAAGAAACAAAATAACACTCTAGCACAATATTTTAACTCTCATTTTACAGCTTGCAATGAAAATGTGTTATCGTGCGATTTGGGACATTTTTTAAATATTTTCCTGTGCTGGTCAGATTGACTCTTTTGGCTTTTTAATATCTGTTGTCGTTTTATCAGTTTCATACTTGGAAAGTTTCACCATAACTTTAAAAATTACATGAGTGATTTATTTAATAAGCAATGGTATGCTAAGACCCCAATGAAGCATTCATCAGGTTTAATGGTGTCATCATCACACATGCACAAAACCAAATCATACATTTTCTGCATGAAGTCAAAGTGAATAGATGAGTGAATGTAGCTGGAAATATTCTTCTTTTTGTTTTTTTCTTAAAACCAACACTCACCTCTGATGAGAAGGAGAGAGTGATGATGTTTAAATCACCTGACCAATAAGTGGTAGTTCACAAAACAAAGCGTTTTCTCATACTCTCCTTAGTAGATATCGAGGATATGTCCAATTACACATATCATTACTGTAAAGGCAAAAACTGTCAATATAGTGTCAGACTTTGTTTCATCATCTTGGATATCTTGTTATAATTTGACCACAGCGATCTCTTGAGGACATTGGTTGCCTCCAGTGGAACATCTCCAGCTGTGAGGGACACGTGTGAGAACATTTCTAAATTTTCAGTCAGGCTGGCCTGACATTTTTTTTAATGAATTTTCAGGGGTGCATGTGTGAAAACAGCTTATTTGTAAAAAAGACAAAGCCAGAATTGGTTTAATCCAATTTCTTATCTGCAGTTTCTTTGGTTGTCGTTTAAAATATTTATTTTCCCACTCATTAGACTTTAGATTTTGTGTCATGTGTTATTATAACATTTTCGGTTAAATCATACCAATCTAAACACCTGTCCTAAAATCAAAGTTCTATGAATTCCTATATTTGAGGGGAGGGGACTGAAATGAAATGTGAATAATGATTCATATATGTATCTCAGTTCTACACCTGACAACAGCCCATCTGATCATCACAGGGCCAATGATCCTGATCACGTGATAAGTATGAATATTCTGTATAAACTCACCGGTCTCGGCAGGCTTAGGTTGGCACCGTACCAGTGGTAGAGTGCCCGCCACACCGGCTCTGGCACCGTCTCAAAGTCTCTGCCATGCGGCAGCTGCAGGGTGCGCTTCAGCCGGCCGCCCTCCATGGTTAACGTGGGGGCCTGCAGGGACACAGCATTTAAACACGTGCACAAAATAAAACCACTCTGCCTGCTCAAATGACAGATAATAGACAGGGACTGTATCCTCTGTCATTACAGCAAAATACAGAGATAAGACAGAGGGAAAAGGAAGCACCATCTGGTCCCTGAGAGCCTGAGCCAGCAGAGGAGGAGGAGTGACTCCTCGTTTAGAATATCAAATCTTTACCTCTGCTATACAAAGCAGGGTCTGAAGGTTCTTGAGGATGGAACCACAGGTGTGAAAATGCTATTTCATTTCCAGGTTTTAGGACTCGTTATTGATTCACTCTATTGCATTTACAGAAGCCAAATATACTGGTTGTGAGAGAACTCAAATGCCAACACAGTGACAGAGCCAGCTTGTAGATTCTGTGCATCATGGGGGAGTAAACTTTGTGTATCTGTTAAATTTAATTACTTAAACTACAAAAAGCAAGGAAATCATTGAGCTTTAGAGGCTTGGTAGTAGGTGTATTTCTGACATTTTTCAATAGATACAGATAAGTGGTTCCTTTTCTTTAAGTGAGAAGGGGAAAAAGCAGGAAGTGTTTTAATCAGGACGTGGTAAGCTTAAAGACATTTGTACAAATCTGACCTGCATCACAATTACAATTTCAGGCTGAACACATGAGCACACAAATACAAAATAAAGTTAGGTTAGCTGCTTCTTATTAAGATGTAACCATGACAACACTAGAGTTCAAAATATTTTCATGTAAAGAAGCTGAACAGAGTGTGTGGCTCATTCTGCCTCTTAAAACAACACATCAACAAAACAACACTACAGCTTGCCTTCATGGGGTCAGTATTGACCAGAGACTGGTTGTCGATGGCGCCAGGTCTTTGTGCTGCCAGCTGGGAGGGGAGGTGTCCGTTAGCTCCAGAAAAACACTGATTGTTGTTGTCTGACACGTTGTGCTGTCGGGCGAAACAACTCTCGGTGGCAGAGGGAACTACCTGCGGGCTCAGGGCTGCTGGATCAGAGGAGAGGGAAAGAAGCAGAAAGAAAACACAAAAGAGTTACATTTTATTCCTGTGTGAGATTGTGATGTTTTCCATGAAAAGAGGCTGTGATTCATCACTATAACACCTCTTATTTACTTTTTAAAAATACTTAAAATGAAATGCAAAGAAAGCTACAAGCAGTCTGTTGCAACACAGCCCAAATTCATTTAGGATTTGAGAGTGGAAGATCAGATTTAAAGTGAGGCTCTCTGGCCTCCTCCTGGATCCAGCCCTGATGTCCAGGCAAACTGACCTGAGGCTGCCAGCTCATCACTAACACCACTACGCATACTGAGGCTCCTATAAAAATTACTCTATGGATTGAAGATGTCCGCTCAGACATCTATGGTTCAGCCGACCGTTACTGCCTGAGAAGACAATGAATGGCTAACCTTATGCAACAGGAGAAGCCTCTTTATAATCTTTTTAAGTAAAAAGGTCTGAAGCCAGCTCCACCCTTTTTAAAGCGTCTCTAGTGCTGTGAATGACTCGATTGGGAGATGTTGACAGTGAGTTTATGATAATTCAGTGCGATGAGGAGACACACGTCTTGTTTCATAACAGGGATCTGTGTGTAATGACCCTGATCTTTTGTCTGTTTTAGACTGTTGTTTCACAGCTTAAAGAAACTTGAGCCTGCAGTGCGGTCCTTATATTCCAGTGATAGTCCACGGAGGAACATCAGCCTTCATGATCAAAGAGTATTACATCACTTCAGCCTGTATCATGACTGCTCCTTTCAGTCCAAGTCATTCAAAATCATTACCGTGTAAAGGTCTCTAGAGTAAGTGCATTAATTAACACGTTAATGTTGACTGCCTTAATAAGAATATTTGTTCAATAATAAAATACAAATGCACTTTTTAAATACAATTCTGCAACATGATCAGGGTCCATAATCTCTGATTATGTAATAAATTCAATTTGGTTTTTGGATAACTTTGTTCTTGTGTTGCTGATCCTGAGATATAGTTGATTAGTTTTAACTCATGGTAAAGCCCTGAATAACAGCTAATGGGCAAATACAAAGCCATAAGCTTCAGATAAGCTTGTTGAAAACACAAACTGTAAAACAGTAATTGTACAGGAGCTTTTGAATGCATGTTAAAAACTGTATTAAACCAGGAAGGACAGAAAGGATGCTACATCAGCACAGTCTGAGCATGCGTTGGGATTCGTTTTCATATTTTGCGCAGTGTGCAGACTGACCGCTCTCTGTAGCCTCCGAGGCGCTGGACACAGCATCGGGTGACCTCTCCTCAGAAGGGCTGACCTGGCTGAAGGTTCCCAGTCCTCCCAGTCTGTCTGGTGGACTGGGCTCCACGGTGGCTGTGGCCATGGGGGTCCGCAGCGAGCCCAGGATGGACGGCTGCTCCACCACGATGCCCTTATGCTCCTGCACAGGAAGAGAAACGCAGGGACTGCCCTGTCAAGGTTTACCTGAGATTAATGAGGTGTTTGCTCTGCATCTATCCCAGTGTGCTGATATGGATCTTGTAGTTTTTTTTTTTTTACATGTCTGTCTTCAAACAGATTCCTTCTGAGCATTAGATGTTGCATGATGTAAAGGAATGATATGACGCTTTTTCAAGGCAAAAGTTGATATGGAATTATTTTATAAAATGCTTCTTTAAAAATGTGATATGGTGTTGTTACATTGGTGCATATCTATATTCACACATGTCTTTAAGATGACTTACATATTGAACGTAGTCCTTCCACTGCTGCCACCACAGCATGGAGATGAGGAACCAGTTCTGACCCTGCTGCAGCCCATGTCTGCTCTCCCTCTCTAGCCAACCCCTACACATTCACACACACACACACACACACACACACACACACACACACACACACACACACACACACACACACACACACACACACACACACACACACACACACACACACACACACACACACACACACACACACACACACACACACACACACACACACACACACACACACACACACACACACACACACACACACACACACACACACACACACACACACACACACACACACACACACACACACACACACACACACACACACACACACACACACACACACACACACACACACACACACACACACACACACACACACACACACACACACACAGGGAAAAAAAGACAAATCTGATAAGAAAACATACATCAAACAGGCACGCTATTCTTTACCCAAGCAGAGGCCGGTAAATAAAACAGATTTGTACCTGATGATTTGTCCCTCCTCCTCAGGAGTACCAGGCCGAAGCCCCAGGACAATGTGGCAGACCTGGACCAAGACAAACACACAAGTACAAAACACATGGAAAATGATGAGTTCATCTTTGCAATTTCACAAAAACACAAGTTGTACAACAGCAGGAAGTGTGTGTACTGACCTGGAAGAGCAGGTTTAGGAACTCATTGGCCAAAGCGCTCTTCACACTCCAGATCTGATAATCCTCCAGGGTCAGATGACCCAACTGGTGAGGAAGAAAAACACCAGAATAATCAGATTTACTTTTTTCAAACAAATAAAAATCAAGATCCTGCTCCTTTAAAGGAGTGAAGAAAAATCTTTGCACAACTGGAGGGTTGCTGCAGGTCTGATGGGAATTCTCCTTCATGTTGTCTGACTTGTACAAATACTTTGGCAACATTTCATTGCGAAAGCATTTGTACAGTTTCGACAGTGCTGTGTCTGTAACTGGCAGCTTTTGGTTAAGAAATGACTGAAGATCCGTAGTTTTTAAGATTTTAAAAGCTTCTTTACTTTTCAACACTGTTACTCATTAAAATAGCTGGGACTGTATTTTAAAACACATGGTTAGGTATCAAAGTATTTCAAATGTAAATCTTAGTCCCTAGTGACAACATGTGGAACTACAAGACTGTGAAGCAGGTCAAAGCTGGAGTTAACCTTCTCTGCATCAGGATTTATAAAATCTGAATATTATGGAGCCAAAATCAAAGGATTCACTTCTAAAGGCTACACAAATGACGACTGATGAAGAGTCGGGTGTCTCACCTTGGTTGTGTCGTGCATCTTCAGGATGCCCTCTACGATGTTGGACACACTACTGTGCAGCTCCTGAAAAGGTACATTAGCATAACACAATATATATTAGCATAAAAAGGCAAACACCATGCAGCAGCTCATGCTCGTCTACTGATGTGGACAAATCACAACAGTCCAGTACTTAAAAATATGACATTAAGACTACAATAGTTGACTGGCTCAATGTCATCATCATCACCATTATTAAAACCCAACATTTTCAGTTTCATAATCATACATTTAAAAGATAAACTCCCGCAAACAGTCTAACTTTCAAACAAACATTTATTGTCAACTTTTCAGAACTAAAAATGTTTTTTGCCTGATGAAGGTCTAGTACCGAAACGCCAATAAACATTTGTTTGCAAGTTTGACAGTGTGCAAGAGTTTATCTTGAAGTTTTTGATGGACACATTGCTCTCCTACGCACCCGTCTTGTGAAGTGGATGTGTAAAGGTTTTTATCCATGATCATACATTTAACTGATCTGTGTTCAGATTGAGCCAGGACTCTCTCTGTTTTGGAGCAATGATTAGATACTTAAAGAGTAAAACAGAAGATCAGTTTCTATGTGTAGTCTGTGCTTACAAGTATAAGTCCTTAGCATCCTGCAAAATGTTAAGGTAAATGATAAATGGACTTGAGCTTGTATGGTGCTTATCTAGTCTGACTACTCAAACCCCCCAACCTTCAGGTTGAGAGACGACGACTACCAACTGAGCCGCAGCCGCCCCAAAATGTTGAATAAAGCAATCTTGAAATGTGCTTATTCAAATTCCAATTTTACCTATAAGAACATTTTTATGGTGAGAAAAACTCTTTTCAGATGACATTGCATGTAATAGAACACAAGTATATATTACCAAATGAATGCAGTAATGTACAGGGTTCAAGGCCCCACAAGTATGAACTGTAAAGAGTTGGAGCTCAAGAAGAGATCACTTGGAAATGACCTACTGGGTTTGAAGACCCACAGAAACAAGTAAGGGCAACTAAGGAGTTCATTTAATTAGATGTTTCTAATATTTAGCGGGTTAGAAAGCGACCAGACTTAGGCCTAAGCAGAGGTTTTGTTTGCATTCAACTATTTGAAGAAAATAAAAACAATAAAAGAAGATGATCTTTAGTCTCTTAAAGGGACGACACAGTAGAGGGAGCAAAGTTTAACGTCCTTTGTTCTGTTCACACACAGTTTGTACATGCATCTTTGTTCAGAGTGTTTGTGTTTGTGTGTGTGTGTTTGAACTTACAGGCAGTGTGTCTGTGTGTTTGTGTGTTTGAACTTACAGGCAGTGTGTCAGTGTGTCTATGTGTGTGTGTGTGTGTGTGTGTGTGTGTGTGTGTGTGTGTGTGTGTGTGTGTGTGAACTTACAGGCAGTGTGTCTATGTGTTTGTGTCTATGTGTTTGTGTGTGTGTGTGTGTGTGTGTGTGTGTGTGTGTGTGTGTGTGTGTGTTTGAACTTACAGGCAGTGTGTCTGTGCGATTGTCCTTCCACACCTCCAGCAAGGCCACGACCATTTCATGCAGCTCATCTCGACTCAGAACCCCGTCACGGTCAACATCAAACACTTTGAAGCAAACTAGCAGAGGAGGACAGAGAAGATATGAGTTAGTTATGAAGGAAAATACAGATGCAAAAGTTTCATTCTCGGCTTGCAAACCACACATAATGCTGCTTAGACTATTAGCAGGAAATCCATTTCTGCAAATGTAATTTCAAGCTCCAGTGATTGTGCACTAATGAACTACAATCTGCCACTTTCCAAAAAAACACCCTCACCCTCCAGCTTACATTTTAAACCCCAAATAACAGCTTCAAAGAAGAAACAGATTGCGCGTGTGTGTGTGAAGCCTTTGGGATGCATTTATCTGTAATGATTAAAAACCACAGCATGGCTCACATTTCTGCCTTTCAGCCACCGGCCCCCTGCAGCATGCAGACAGTCCACAAGAGATCTCTTTAAAGTCGATGTGATTGTCCCGGTTCTCGTCAAAGGCGTGAAACAAGCCTGAAAAAAAACAAATAAATATAAGACAATATTAACACAAACGCTACTCTCTGGAGATTAAAAAAAAATAACCCTGCAAAGTGAGACTTAAGATGTGCCAGCAGAGCTCTGCGGCTCAGAAACGACCTGCCGCAGGACATGCAGAAGGTGTGCGGAATCAGGGACGTCTAATAACTCAGTTTTATAGACGTGTTTTTACAGGATGTCATCTTCTTAATGCCTTCATTATCTCACTTCATTGTATTCTTCTGATTGCTTCAATACCGTATGTCCTACATATTTGTATCTAATATTTCTCTCTATGGCTTGAATTTCTTTTTTATTGCATTTGTCTCCTGTTATCACATTCATCTATTTTTATTGCCATTTGTGTCTTCCTCCAAGCAAGTCAACTTCCTCCTAAAGGACCATTATTATTATTATTATTATTGTTATGTTCATTAATATTAAATAAATAGTTCAAGTCTGTCTTACCTTCACTCAGGGAGGCGTGGATAGGAGGAGAGACCAGCGGGACGAAGGTTTCCAAGTCAAAGCGTCCAGTTCTGGACTGAGCTTTCAGCAGCCAGTAGCGCTTCTCCAAGTCTATAATGTCGGACTCCTCCACTGCAGGACAGGAAACAAGAGGGGTCAAAAACACAGCGTATAACTATTACAAGGTTTAATGAATACACAGTGAAGTGTTTTAGTGCAGACGAGCAAGATCACATGTCAGAAACAAGGCCTGGTGATGCTGATGACCGTTGGTTGGAGAGATATGGCAGTGATGGAGTATGAAGAACGCCCCCCCCAGCAGAGCCCCTTAGGAGGGGGTCCACCTGTCTTCTCTACAACACCAGAGTGCAGTGAAGAGCAGTGGAAGGTGTTGTTCTTACCTGGTTTCTACAGTCAATCACTAAAGTTATTCTACCAGCTAATGTTGGCTGAATCCAATGCAGTACTGTGACATGTTAACAGTCTTTCCATCAAGTCTACAAGGTGAACATTGCACATCCATGTTAGCCCCATACACACCTAAACATCAATCCATCCATATCAACAATCCATCCATTTTCCTCTGTGTATCTAGGTTGTGATGGCGGCAGGCAAGTTGACCCAGACTTCCCTCTCCCAGGAACGTTTTTCCACTCCCCATGAGGGATTCTGACGTTTCCCAAGGAAAGTTGTTGTATATTTGATCCCTTCAACAACCTCTGGGTCTACATGGAGCACTTACATATTGGGACCAAGCAGGAAAGGTAAACATGAGAGCTGTCATGTTAACAGCAAATCTGAGATGTTCTCATATGACTCAGCCAATATAGTATATACAGCGCTGCCCGGGTCAATGACCCAGCCTCCCCCTTTTCAACATGCTAATCTGCAGCTTAAGGTAATAGGATTCAGCAGCTAGCCAGCTAGCTAGCATCTGGCATGGAGCCACAACATATGACACGTGTCAAAACACACACAGGGAAATAAAACGGAGGTCATTTCCTGACAGAAAGTGGACTAAGGCTTTCCAGTTGGGTCATAAAAAAAACCTTCCTAGAAGCTTGTACTCCCCAGTTATTGGTCACAGCTTCCAGTCAGAGGGGATGTTTATGGTTGTGGGCGAGTGCTTGTGAATCCTGGAAGTTGTTGTTCGGTGTAAGAGGGGTATCGCTCTGTCGTTCAGGCTGCGATTCCCGTCCTGATTAAACAAGTAAATCCACTATTACCAGAATTTCAAAGGGGCATTTCTTGATATCCAGGATGATCCAGCACTTTAGTGCCTGCTGTTCAAAGCTACATTTGATTGGATCACCTTGATCCAGATACAGACGTTAGAAGACTACCAAATCCGGATTGCTTTAAATGAGACTACCAATCAAAGCTATGTAAAGAACAGGTAGAGCGGCCAGCACAGGGTTACTTAAAACTAATAAACATGCAGAAATGTTTATTCTGGAGCACTTTCTGAATGACACAAACTGCACATATCACAGCACAATCAAACCTTAGTGTCATCTACTTATGTTTCTTTTGAACAGTCAGGCACCTGATCGAGCCGACTACAGATAAAGAAAAATAGTAGGCGATGCACGTCCATGCCCAGTTACTTTCCAGTTGAGTGACCATCTTGTCTTTATTTTGCATCTTTTTCCACAAGTCTTTGATAACTGTATTTGAGGGATCAACACAGTAAATGTGTATATCTACAGTATCTATCTATCTTCACAGATCCAACTTGGATCTACGAAAGATATCCGCAGTTATAACGGTATCTGACTTTTTTCTTCCAATCAATATCGGCCCCAAAAATCTCATATCAGTTGGGCCCTAAAATATAAAGATAATAATAAGACAAAAAAGGTCCAGAACCTGACGTGGATGTTAATAATACATGATCCTGTAGGAGCCACAGGTTGAAACACACTTCCTTTGGGGACCTTTAATTTGCAATAAGGGACACTGTTGTTAAAAGCTACTTTTGACCGTCATTGTTAGATTTGAGTAGTGTTTGGTATTTTTCCTCTATAATATTTAAATTTCCCCTTTAATCTTCACATTTTCAAAACAGGATTTTTACTGTAGCTTTGATGCCTTGGAGCGGAGTGATTCATTATTTTTCATTGAACATCATTGCACCCTACAATCCCAACATGAAGACGGGTTTAACCTACATTGATGGACGAAAAGAAGATTCCTTGGTGCATCAATCACATCCGACAAAGCTAAAGACATATCCAGATAAAAAAAAAAAAAACAGACAGAGAGGCAAACTGGAGCGTGGAGAAAAGACACATGGTGAATGTGATGTGTGTGAGTGACAGGGAGAACTTTGAGCCACATGGAGGAAAGTGAAGGATCCAACATGGCCGACGACAAGCAGCAGATTTAGAGCAGACAAGCCCCATCCAGCTGTTTTACAAACTTCATGTTCCTTATTTTCTGCAGTTTGATTTACATATGAGATGAGTTTCAGTTAGCTTTGCATAGACTGTTTTTACTTTGTTCTTTACTCCCTGAGGACATTTCAAACATTTACTTGATAAAAGAAGTAATATCAGTACTTCTACTCTTCAAATAGTCTTGTTTTACAAAACCACCTAAGTATTGTGTGCATGCGTGTACATTCAAAGCCTCTGACCCTGTATTCAGATGTAAACCTCAGGACAGTTGACCTTGACCTGGCTGGGAGGAATTCCATCCTTTTTAACATTTTGTGTTCACCTCCATGTCCGGCCTCAGGACATTTTGTTTCTACCTAAACAAACTGAACGCTGAGCGCTGAGTGCAAAATCAATAATTTAGAGCTAAAGGCGGCTATATGGAGAAGACATGGAGGAAATAATATGAGAGTGATACATTATTGAACACCTCTGAGCAGACTCTGGACTAACCTTATGTATCAACGCTTAGTTGCAAACTCAACAAAACCAAGAGGTAACCTGCTCAAGAAAAATAATAAAATAAGCAAACTGTGATGGAGTCCTAATCAGCAAGGCTTTGTGGATGTGTTGCAGATGTGTTGGCATTTTTACACATCCACTCTTTCACTTGTGGCAGCTTTTTTGTTAAAAATACAACTAAGATCTTTCGTTTTTTTCAAAGCTTTTGTACTTTATATATTATTGATTAGTAAAATAACATGGTGTATGAAAAAGTAGCGAGGTATAGATACGCAATGGCAACCTTTCATCCCACAAACGAACTTTCAGCACTTAACTTTTCAGAAATATCTTTGTGGAACATTTCTGATCAGCTTCATTAAGATGGGTATCCATTGCTTCCTGTTTACATTTTTGATTGCTCTTTTTCCTCCTCTGGTTTGGTTTCCATTTTGTCAATAAAGCAACAGCTTTCACCAAATTGTGTTCATGTAGGCCATGAGCAGAAGGAACACAAGGAAGAAGGATAAGGTTGAGTTGGGTTTAATTTGATCAGTTTAGAGATGTTTAAACTCACCTCTAGACTGGCTTTAATTTCAGTCTGTTAGCATCAGTTTTATTTTGAATCAAGCGATTACAGGAAGCTTTTTTTCAGAACTGCTCATTATAAATCTTTATGGCTCCTTGTTAACGAAAAGGCTACGGTATTAATGAAGGTTACATCAGTATCAGTGGCTTTGATTGAACTCAAATTCTTGGAACGATTGCAGTCTTAAAAATTTGGGTTTGGCAGGGGAACCTGCCAGAAGCTAAAGGACCTTAAATGCATTAGGGGTAAATGAGCTTTCAGACAGGCCATCCTTTAGATACAGATGACCAGAGACACACCAGAGTCTTCACCAACAGGTATATAAGCAAAGACGTACGTACGTTTCTGGAAAAGTGCCTCAGAAATAGGTCCAGGGTGTTCATTTAAACTTCATACTAATTCTTATTTTAGGTTCTTTATGACTGCACGGGTCATCTCTGCAGGAAAATGCACCCAATAAAAGTATGCTTATGAAAAAGCAAGCTCAGTTTGTTATGCTACATGTCTGACAACAAAGTCATTTTACATCACAGAACACAGGACTTGCTGCTCTACCTCGATCCGTTATTTTGTTGGTGTTATCATGAGTCTTTACACAATTATCATATAACACACAATAACACGAAGAAGTAACTGATTGATGCATCTGTAGACCAGCAACTCCCATGTTCAACTAGCATATTTATAAATCAACTCGGGTGGCTTTAAAGACTGAATGCCTTCAAGGGAACGCTCCTGGTCCAAAAATGATCATATTCCGCTATCGTCCACTACTGTAGGAATCTTTTCTGTAATGTTTTCAGACACTCAGAAAATCAATTTGAGTCTGTCAGTGACACAAACAAGAACTTTTAGGGGTCTTACTTTGATGGGTTGTATATTAAGTCAAGGAGTAGTCGTCACTGCAGCCAGTTTTGTGACTGCTACCTGAAGCAATATGACATAGACATTTCTACATTTCTCAATCTATTATACCCAATCATTTAGAATCAAACACATGCAGAAGATAGGGCCCAGTTTTAGTGATACCTGACTTACTCTTTGACACCTTCATAAATTAAATGTATGGGTACGATTGGGAAAAAATGTCCTAGCTCAGGAACTTTCTGTTAAAAACTTAGACAGGTGTAGGAACCTTGATAGGAAGTTTGACACAAGCTCTTCCTTAAGATTGAAGCATTAACCAAGATGTGTTTGTAAAACCAAGAATTAGAAACTTTAAGGATTGATATCGTTCTCTCCTCGTAAATCTACCAATAAAACAAACAAAGGTCTGTATTTGTCATCAGATGAAATTGCCCTGTCTGTTAATACCAATTAAAAGGTCAAAAGATCTCCAACAAACTGTTCCAACAATAGCTGCTAAAAGAGAACAACAATCACAGCAAGTCTGACTAGTCTGACGTGATACCCACCTAGAGGTGCAACTCTCTCCGACCTGCAGCAGAGATACCATACCATTATCCAGGGAACATCCTTGGAGAGGTGCTGCCACAGCCAGCGCTCAGCATATTAACCTCCACCTGATCACTGCTCACAGAAATCTACGTCATCCCGACCCGACGCCCGTTTCTCCCTCAGATTTCCACTCTCAGAATATTACAACGCTATCGGACGCTAGCAAGTTAGCGGAGGGAGGGGGGATTCGCTGCTCTAAGCTCGGCCGTGAGTCAAGCTTCATGTTCCTTTTCTAGAAAGAATCATGGATCAGGAGAGTGTCAGTCACTCTCTCTCTCTCCCTCTCCAACACACACAGTCAGAGACACTAAGTTAAGAGGATCAGCAGATTAAAGGCAGCGTCCAGGTTCTCTTTACAAGACACGCTTTTCCAGCCCTCTGTCCTTAATTGGCAAAATAAAGCCTGGCTAAATTTACTTGAAAGAACATGTCTGTATATTTTTTTCCCTTGTTCTATATTTTAAATATGTTCTGATTTTGATTATGATTTTTTTTTTTACAACCTCGACAATTAATTTCTCTTCAAGATAAGAATATCAAAAATCAGATATCAGTACAATATTTGTTGGATTTCCAAATGGTAAATAGACTTGAGCTTGTTAGTTCTTTCCGAGTCTTCTGACAACTCAAAGCGCTTTTACACCACATGTCACACCTAAACATTCACATCCATCTACACACTGATGGTAGAGGCTGCTATGCGAACGCCAGAAGTAACTTATCCCAGTCATTCACACACGTCGCCGCTGACGAGACAGCGGGAGAAATTTGGGGTTAAGTGTCTTGCCCAAGGACACAACGGAAATGTTGCTGCAGGAGCTGGGGATCAAACCTCCAACCTTCCGTGTTGAGAGACGACTGATTCTACCAACTGAGCAACAGCCGCCAAAATCTTGGTATCTTGCAGACATATCCAAGTCAAACATAAAGCTTAAGAAATAATCAACAAATGAGATAGAAACTGAAAACAGATGTGATAATGAGAGGTAACATGAGGCAACATGACCTGGTTAAATGAATAATCCTGATGTTGGAATACTGAATTTTTATGATGAAATTAAGATATTTATTTTGTCCAATGATTTCTAAAACCTGTTCCTCTTAATAATAATAATAATAAAAAAGGTCTTCATCGGCTTCCAGCCAACAGGATTGATGCAAAACCAACTGCTCTTTTTGTTACCTACTGATGGGCAATCAAACATGCTTCACAGTTAAATCTTTGTTAGTAGAAGGAATAAGCTGTGGAAGAACTTCTATTAAATATACATTACATTTGGTGGAATTTAGAAAAAATAATTCCAATGCAGTTTCTTTTCTCAAGGTCTTGTACAGTGGCAAGAACTTTTTTGGGGGGGAAATCAAGTTGACTGAAGTGAATTCTACGTAGAGAATCTGAGTAAACTTTATTTAGAGAATCATGAGATAACGAAGCTGTGATTTGGTTCAATATCAATACAAATTATTTGATTGACATATTCCCTGTGTCTCTTGTTCTACCTGTTGAAAGATGCCGATTTACACATTTTCTTCAAATGCAGCAAAGTTGCAGAAAAGTTTTAAAGGAATGCTGTTCGACATTTTACACATAGATACAGCAGTAATCAAGTATCTCATGTGTAAATACCTCTGAGTCATGACTGTCTACAGTGAGTGAGAAACCTGAGTCCCGCCAGCTGTACTGTTGTCTGAGACGTGTTTACATCATGTGTACATGGACGGGACGACCTTATGTATAAAGCTGTTTCAGTCAATGACTTCAGAAAAGAAGAATAACACAGCCTACTCACTGATTATTTGGATGTCATGTAAGTGTCTTGGACCTCACCTCTAACACCAAAAAAATAGACTACAGAGGATCAACACAGACTGACCTTCTTTGTAAAGGACTGGGTTCTAGGTTGCTTTGATCTGGATACAGATAATGTTTGCCACATTACTTGAGCAGCCAACTTCTGGAGTCTTCAATATAATTGCGAAAGTTAAACAACAAATACATCTACAACCTTAAGTCAACCTTGGCAACAATTACAGAGTAATGGATACAGAAATCCTGCATCAACAGTTAAGCAGTCATCGATCGTGGTGTGATATAGGAGGCAGCAGAGAGGTGAGAGAGAGCTGACTGATGAAGGGCAGATGGAATAATGGAGAAGACAAATGATAGGAGGAGAGTGTTTCTTGTACTCACAGTGTGTGACACCAGCGAGGGTCTGGTAGAAAGTTGGTGTGTCGCTGTCGTCGGTGAGCGTGACACACACTCCTCCAGACAGAAGCCATCTGGACAAAGTGAACGCCTCCTTGTTCTGTAGGAGCCAGCTCTTGAAGCGCTCATAGTTCACTTTGTCGCCCTGCAACAACAACAGAAATCACAGTTAGACTTGTCGAAAAAAGTGAAAGAGATGATCAGCATCTCCGCCTGTAACACGTGTGTCTGTCTCGAGGAGTCCAGCCGCACAGTCCGTCAGCTGCCTTCAGCAAAGTGTCGCTCACCTTTGTTGTTGTGGCAATACGTGTTGAGCAAAGTGGTAGGCTTCATGGTTCTTGGTGTTGGCCACGTGTTGAATCACATCTCTTTTAACGCCTCACAAGTCATCAAGCAGATATGCTCCTTTTTGTCACTCCTCCTCAGCTACATGTAGTGTTCTGACACATGGTGGTGTGTTACAGGTTGGCAGTGGTGTTGGTTCTGCTACTGCCACTAGATGGTGTGTTTAACAGTGCACTTGTGGTGAGCAACTTTCGGGGCATATCTGGTTAGTGTTTATAAGTGACGTGTATAATGAAGAGAGGTTTCCCTGTTTAAAACAAACTTTTACTTAGCTCTTATGGGGGAGGTGTTATGTTCTGTAGTGTTGTGTCTCTTTGCTGAGGTGTTATCTCCCTCTCCCCTGTCGACTCCTCACACCTCGTTTCCACCTACACGTGTGACTGATGTCTGTAGATCTGTTAATATGGGGGTGATGCCACTAGTGTCCTCGAGCATTTCTTTACAGATGAATAGAAACTACATGTAGCCGAGGGAGAGACTAATGTTTAACTGATAAAGAGGATGACTGTGTTTTATATCGAACTGACAAATCTGATAAATACTTTATATAAAGTATAACCATATTGTAGCGGATTAACATTTCTCAGATTCACAATGTGCTTACCCGATACTCAAGTTCTTATTTTTTAAATTGTATCTTTATTTGGATTGGACAGGCAGATACAGCAACAAAACAACATTAGTAAAAATAGAAACAAATGTCCTTCCAGTTTTGTTTGTTTTCAGTCCGGAAAAGGCGCAACATCAGCCATCCAGGAATTCGAGTCCAAAGAAAGTAAAGCCATAGATCGTGGATCAGATTTCGTTCGTCCGTTGTGTCCACTCTCCCCTAATAACTTAAATTTAACAGCAATTGTGATAAAGTCATATCGGCGGGTACACATTAACCTCTTAAGGACAGTACTGACAATTTGCCCGGGATAAACAGAACCAAATGAGGCTCACATGTCCACTTAAAGAGAACTCTGATACAACTTAATTAAAGGCAGAACATGAAACTATGAACAGAAACCAGGGAAGTCGTCTGCTGTTGTCGTCATATAAATAATCATCAATAACCAGTCAGAAATTAAATAATTAAACTACAAAACAATATTACCAGTGAGATCAAATAAAGTCTGCTCTCGTGGGGGCTACGAATACAATCCAGTTGTTCCAAATTTGTCCTTTTGGATCCTTAATTGACAGGTCAATTTTTCCATCTCAAGAGTTATTCCAATCCAATCTTCCAGGGTAGGTCAAGTTCTTTTTAATCATACAAACTCACTTTACAAACAAAATCGGCAACTGAATCCAAGGAAATAGTCTGTTAGCTAGTCAGCATCCTGTTAGCTGAGCTAGCACACAGTCATACGGTCTCTCCGTATTCCAACGCAAAAGTTCAATTTTTTTTATGAACTGGATTACATTCGAGACTGAAATATAACGGAGGGGAGGAGTTTTCGCAGGCACATCGGATATCAAGGGGATTCCCAAAGGAATGAATGATTGACTTGCCTCTGTAAATATACGTAAGTAGCAACGAGGCGTCAGGTACTGCTCTCCTGTTGCTGCAGCTGCTGATTAAACTCATCTGTGCCAACTTTACAATTGAGGCAAAGTATACAGAGCAGGAGAGAGGAGGCAGTCAGTGCCAATAGGGTGTGTGTGTGTGTGTGTGTGTGTGTGTGTGTGTGTGTGTGTGTGTGTGTGTGTGTGTGTGTGTGTGTGTGTGTGTGTGTGTGTGTGTGTGTGTGTGTGTGTGTGTGTGTGTGTGTGTGTGTCTCGAGCTCTTCACCTTCTGCTGAAGGAGGGGGTTTTTCATCAAGGTCTTAATTTGCGTTTTATTTTTTATTATCCCAAGTTGTTTGTTGCACTTCGTGATCTGAAAGGCTCTTTTGTATTCTAATAAGCAGAACAATATCCCGCTATGAAGCCAAACTTTGTATTATCTCTCTGGCTCCATGTGAGAAACTCTTAACAATAGCTGTTCTATGAGCATGAGGCTAACTCCTCTGCAATAATGAAAACAAACCCTGAGATATGAGCCAGGGTTTCAAGAGAAGGCGGCTGATAAGAAAGATATCAGTCTGAAGCTCCCTTTAGACTGTTTTTATTATTCAAACCACACGCGTTTACACACACACTTGACCCTGGTGTGTTCGTTGTGTGTGTGTAGTTTGTTGTGACAGACCTGCTGTGTTGTGTTTACTGACCTCACTGAAGCACTTCTTGAGGGATGTTGGGACTTCTCCATCCAGAACCTGCAGAACGCCTTCAATGTCTTCCCTGGCAGCATATCCACCCAGATCACTGGCAAACAGGCTGAAGAGGTCTGTGAGCACGCACACACACAAACACACGCACACACACACACAGAGTCAGAAGAGACTTGAGCTTTATCACAGGAAGGCAGGCTTCAGTAAGAAGCTACAATGTCAATAACATCCTGATGGATTATTCTGCCTGCAACACATCAACATCAGCTCTCAGAATAACAATGAGGGAGAGACAGGCAGAGAGAAGTCCTGCTTCCATAATTGTGTTTTTATGCTTTTGCATTAGAAAAGCTCTGCAGAAAGGGCAGACTTGTGATAAAACGTTAATGTTTCAAAGGATTATTATAATGAATGTTTCAAACGTTTTAATCCAAAGGGCTGCACTCCCGAGCGAGAAATGAGGATGCCGGGAATGGTGAGCATTAAAGTCAGAGTTTTCAGCGTCACAAAGCGGGCTCTCTTTTTCGCCGTGTTGACTTATACTGCTCTCCTAACCTGGTGGAGAGGCGGTTCAGAGTTTTTGGTTTAATTCGGCTGTCAAACGCTGTCATGTCTGTTGTTCTTGTGCTCTGTGAGGCAAATATAGGTTTGGATGTAGGGGGAATTGTAAAAGGAAACTTGTCAAATTGTAATGTTGGGTTTTGTAAAAGTGCATAACAAACTGTACAGTGAACAGTCTGCCACAAACTGGAGCAATGCATCATGAGAATGTGCATGCATGCAGTGAATCAGACAAATCTGACCCCTCCTTTCAATCTTCTTCCTTTCATGGTTTTCTGTTTGCTTTAAAATGATGCAAAGGACTAACAAGAAGTAAGATGACACCGAGGCGAGAGCAACTACATAAAGTGATGACAGTGATATGTGGTGTATTCAGTTTAAAACACCCGACTCTTTGTTCGTCAGAAGAAACTTACACTTTGCTTTCTCCTCATCGCGTCCTCGAGTCAGGAGCACCAGACCCACAATCAGATTGTTGAAATGAAGCCCTTTGGACGAGCCTCCAAATGAGCTGTAGATCACCTGAAACAAAGAAAGCAGTGTTCGAAACAACTTCCAATTGGCTCGTGTTCACACCGCTGCAACACGATTTACAGGTTAGCAGAGTATGCAGATACAAGTTGGTCTGAAGAGAAGTTGCTCTTTAAGTCTCAGAGATTCTGGATCTGAAATTTGATTCCTCCACTCTTTTGTATCTTGATAATAAAAGTTGTAAGTAAAGGGACAACTTATTAAGGCCGCAGGTTAAAAAAAATCATCAACTCTATTTGCTTTGTGGAGGAAAAGACTTGCTCTCACTTCATAAGACGAAGAGGGATGAATACTTGGAAGAATAGGATTGCTATAAATGTATTGTCTTTAACAAATACTTTGCTGTATGAATCCCTTTGTTTTGATTTAGACAGTCCATCTGTTTTTTTAAATATCACTGACTATGCTGTAAGGTAGGCCCCATGTCAACTTAGCGGTTTTTTCCCCCGGGCAAAACAGCGCTGGAAGGTCTCTCGCTGAGAATAAAAGTGCTGCACATCCATCATGTCTCTATTCTGTTTCCAACGACTTCATGTTTTATATCTGAGGTTGTTTTTTCTTCTTGATCAGACACGGAGCAAAGAGGATGTGTGTACGACCACGATCAGCAGGAGGCAAAAATACAGGAATTCATCTTTTATTTTGAAAAGAGCGCCGATGACGTCAACCCTTTGGAGGAGTAAAGTTTACACTATCACTTGAAAAACAACTGACACGTCACATGATTGATCTATTTTTAGAACTATCTGCTGAGTTATTAAAAGATTAAAGACACCAGTGGTTCTGTTGTGCAACAGTTTGAGATATGTTGTTTTTGATGGTGTTATATTGCAAGATCACGTTACATCAAAATACAAAAACATAAAAAACTAATGTTTCATCATCCTCATCATCATCAATAAACAGCTCATCTCTATCTTTTAGATAAAAGGTCCCGGACCCTCAACATTCAACAAAGCGTGAAAGAGAAGATTTCAGGCTGCTCGTGTGAACAGAAACATGAAGCTTGAGAGGTGACTGTGCAGTCAGTGAACTAATGAAGTGTGTCTGTGTCAGTGGGTCACACACATAAACACACACACACTAGAGCAGCATCACTTCTTGCTTAACAAATGGAGAAGTCAACATGAGTCATACTTTGAAGTTTTAAATTCACCATCAAACTTCCTGTGTTACTTTTTAACCAGTTATTTAAAGTATATTCAGTTCCATCCTCTTCCACACTTAACAAGTTAATAAATAACTTAATCTTTTTACGTATCCAACAACATGAGTGAAAAAACTAGACGCCAACCTAATGTTTTTACATTACATAAACTCTTAAGGTTATAATTCAAATTCAAATAAGGCCGTTTTTGTTTCTAATAAATTTAAACTTTGTGGAGGGTCGATAGCCTAGCGGTTATGTAACGGATCCTGTCCAATCCACAGGACGGATTTGAACTGGTGCTACCCGCTTTGAGGACTACAACCTCTGTACATGGGGTGCGCAAACTAACCACTAGGCCACCGGTGCACCTAGATTGATTTAACCAACGGCATCATGGTCAAATCAGACGTCTGGAGATTGAAAAAGATTGTATTTTTATTCAGCTCATTAAAGTGTACACATTATAAAGAGCTCATCTGTTTCTACACTGACTCATGCTTTCTTTGAACTGTAACAATGTGCAGCAGCCATGTTTCTGTTTGAAGAGACCAGCAGCAGCAGCCTCAGATCAGGACCGCTGTCACCGCAGTAACGGCTGCCATGGTGACAAAGGACGGAGGAGAGAGAGGCAGCATGCTGGTTTGTCTAATGGTTCATTATCTAGTGTTTATTGCAGTGCAGATATTGAGCTTTTGTTTTCCAAACTTAGCCAACACAGGATACGCTGTGTGAGATTACTGTGGGAAACTTACCTCTGCAACTTTAAGGGGAACTCCATCTCCCAGCACTTCCCTGTAGAAGCACTGCTGGGTCATGTAATAGGTGATGCCGCTGGTTCTCTTGAAGGCATCTTTCAGACGCTTCAATTCCACATCCGTGACTGGAGACACACAAGAAGAGAAGAAAGAAAGTTATTAGACAACTCGGCATGCATCGTTGCTTTAACAAAATATTGACAACAAAAGCCAAACACAAAATACATTTTAATTGATTTTTAATCTAAATTTTGATCTGCACTACCGAGCATTTTTTTCACCTCCGCTACACTAGAAATTCTCTCACTATAAAGTCTCAACATTACCAATAACCAATTTTTCTATATTTTCAGATGGCCGACAGTTTATCATTGAGAAGAAGTCCATAAATAAAATGTTCACGAGTGAGTGTTACACGGAGCTGTGTGGTCATATCTAGGGGATAATGTCAGTCAAATAAAAAAATTTGACTTCTCTTATCCTTTCCAAAGGTGTTGCACAACATTCAGATGTAGAGATTTCATTCCAGTCTCGCGCCTGTCGCGCTTAAGCTGCTCTACTCTGTTTCAATGAATATATTGAGGATTAGAGACTGCTGAGCAGAAAACACATTCACGTTATACCAGTAAAAAAAAAAAGCCAGGCAGGAAATGAATGAAAGGAACACATAGTTTTTGACTTAAATGTTTAAAAAGTCATTTAAGGACAACATTTTTTTTTTCTTTCCCTGCTGTTTCAAAACACACAAACCTGTGAACAACTCTTTACATGATGTTTAGATCGTTTACATTACTATTAAAACATTTATTATTAAGTATATAGCCAAATTGTGAAGTTAACTGTCAACTTCACAATTTGATATAATCACTGCTTGCATCATGCCAATTTTCTTATATTATATTATGATTAATCATTTTTATATAGAAATTGCCAAAGTCTAAAATTGTTTTATTCTTTTATTTCAATTATCTAACGATGCAAAGGCAATTTATATATCTTTCTTTAAATTTAAGAAATCATTGATCATACTTGGGTTATAAAGTTACTGAAAAAAGTAATGCATTAAAAAAAAAGAAGCTTTTTAAATAAAGGATTTCAAAATCCCAGATCAAGTACATTTATAACACAAATAGTAAACATCTCTTTAAATGAACAGCTGCAGTTTCTGGTTCTGACAGTGAAGCACTGAAAGCTTTTTTTAACCAAGTGACTTTGTGACATCTAATATAAGTTATCCTAAACAGTTTTGATAAGTCATTAATAACGAGCTTAAATCCTTAAAAACCACTGCACTCAGTGATCTCGGGCGTTGCACTGGTGTTGGTCTGGCATTTCAAATTTGCGTTCAGGGTTTGTTATGATAAATGTAGATCTGTTTGTCTCAAGCGTCACAAGAGGCAATGTTTTACGTGTTGCATCATTTTGGATACGCTATTTATATGCACACTGTTTTAGTCTTTTGTCTAGTCTGTAAGCATCTCTCTTTGCTCCTACACCCCTGCTTTAAAACAAGAAGCTGCATTCTCAACAGCAGCGTGCCTGCTGTGAGGTTGAGCTCATTATAACCACTATCACCTCTTTAGTTCCTTAAGATCTCTCACACAACAACTAGCAATAATCAGGCCGCATGCTGGTAGAGAAGATGTTTTTTGGCAGTTCATGGTTTTATAATCCTAAATAAAAATATTTCTGTTAATAACTGTGTTAGTTAAAAAAGTAAAACGAGACTGAAACATCAGGTTCTACTGTGTTCTAACATCAGCCTGTAGAGGGAGATAGAGTCCAACAAAGATAGAAACATGAAGTTTACCCTGCAGAAACACAAAACCTCAAGTACACATGTTTACAACAATATGCAGCGTGTTGTTAGACTGCAAACACTCAATATAAACTACTTCAAAAACACTCAATATAAACTACTGTAAACACTCAATATAAACTAATGTAAACAATCAATATAAACTACTGTAAACAATCAATATAAACTACTGTAAACACTCAATATAAACTACTGTAAACACTCAATATAAACTACTGTAAACAATCAATATAAACTACTGTAAACACTCAATATAAACTACTATAAACAATCAATATAAACCCTTGTAAACAATCAATATAAACTACTTCAAAAACAATCAAAATAAACTACTGTAAACATACTTACAACATTATTCTCCAACCATAAAATAAATGTTCATCTATTTCAAAAAGCAGTTTTCACAGGATATTTTAAAACCTGACAAATCTTCATCCTGCTTCATGAAAAGTAAGCTGTGAAGAAATCCACACGACAAACTTCTTATGAACACAGATCTCATTTAACTTGTACGGAGTACGCGCCCCATGTACGGAGGCTGTGGTCCTCCGTGCAGGTGGCCCAGGTTCGAATCCGACCCGTTCCTCCTCTATCCCGTATCATTCCCCATTCTCTCTCTGACTCTATCCATTGTCCTATCTTTACAATAAAAGGCATAAAAAGCCCAAAAATACATCTTAATAAAAATAAGCCGAGGAGAGAAATGTATAAAAAAAACAACATAAAAATGCACTCTTCAGTGGGGCGTCAGGGGCTGCTAACTGAGCTACCACATACTTTAGCTCACAAGCTAAATTAAATCCTTTAATCATTAAGTAAAAAACAACACAGGAGTGACTTTAAACACTAAGAAAATAAGCAGCTGGAAATGTTTTACAGTCTCTCATTCAGACAGTGCTTAATGAAAAGTAGGCAGATGTAGGAGTCTGGTGTGGCACTCAACTGCAATAAAAGGAAAGAATAGTGAAAGCTTCATATTAAATATTTAAATCCAATTCTACTCACAAAATCCTGAACCAGGTCGGATCAGTCAACATTAAATTAAAGGGTTTAAAACAAGGACAAACACACTTCTGAGATACACACTTCCTCTGCCACTTCTACCAGACCTTTAAAATAGTTTATCTTGGTTGGCCTGGTGACCTTTTCTTCTCCACACTCACAGTAACAATAACCACTCACACAGCATGAGCTGCTGGTCTCTGTTTGACTTTGACTGCTGTCAGTCGGCATCAAAGAACGTCCTTGGCTGCAGAAGTATCCTTTTTACATACATACATCTAGTTTTACAAACACACACAAACCACTCTCCTTCAGTTCCCTTTTCAGTCAGCCTAACCTTATCTACTGCCTGCTGCACAAACAAAGTGATCCAAAGAAGCAAATGAGGCAAATAAATTCAAAGAAAATGCTTTGGAGAGCAATACAGGGACGCAGGTGTTTGACAGGACTGATGCAAAAGAGGATTGATGAGACACTGGTGCGTCCTTCGGGATGGCTCGGGTATTATTGCACATTCATCTAACCAATTTCAGAGGCGGTGGTTAAAAAAAACAAAAAAAAGATCCAAGCAGATAGAGCCGTGATGAAAGCCAATAATGATGATACACTGTGGGCATTTCTGATCTTAATATGAATAGATCTAACAGAATATCTCAAAGCAGTTCAAAAACAACCAGTCTTTTCTGCAGATTTTTAAAACACTGTGGATATTAAAAACCTTATTTAGATCTTGGTCATCTAGACAATAGAATTTCACCAGATGAATGCAGAAAACTCCGCAAGAACTCCTGATATTTCCAGGAGGAGTCGTATGTGTGAATGCAAACAACAGATTTCTCTCTCTTTTGACTTCACCCGTAGTTTCTCTTGCAGCCCCCTAGCATTCTTTCCGCAGCAAGTCTGAGTGAGCTGATGTGAGAACACAGCAGGATATTATCCGAAGAATTCACCTCGAGCCAGTAGGAGAGGGTGGTGGTGATGTTTTTGTCATGTGACTGGAGTCTGTGTATAGACTGTGTGCATGCTACCTCTATGTGCACAAAATAAAACAGCAGCATTATGTTTTCTGTTTGTCAGTATGTTGTTCCACGTCCTTTGTTGACATTTTAAATCCATCAAACTACACATCGCATTGATATAAAGGAAAATATTCTCATCATAGCATCTTATAGAGGACTCTGTTGCTTCATCCATTTTTTTTTTGGACCCTGACTGTGACCTCATGAAAGACAGTTTGAATATTTCAGGAAGCAAAAGAACAAAACAGAAGAATATAAAATGCAAAGCTGTTGTTTTATGGGGCTCAGTGACTTCCTCAAGTCAGAGAGTGGACATCAAGTTACAATACTTGAGGAAGTTATTACAACCAGTGAGGAAATAGTTTTGCATGAAGTCTCACATAGCCCTGGATGGTTTTACAATTCAGGTATCTAATGGATAAAACAAACAAGGTACGAGCTCTTTCTTCAGCTGTAAGGACAGTTTTTGGTTTGGACTATAGCGTGATTAGCTCTCCAAAGGATTAAACCTCCTCACCCTCAGTTGTCGTCAGTTTAACTTAAAAAACTAAACTATAAATATGAATCAATGAGGGCCACATTACCAGTTAAATGATGTGTCGTACAGCCTCACTAACTGGGGCTGTAGCTCTAGTTAATGAGCCTGCTCTCCCGGCTCTCCTGCCTGGATGTAAACCAGCGCAGTGGACAGATGGCATCTCGTAGGAGCAGGGCAGGTAAAACGGCACATAATCACTCAACCACTCCGAGCAATGTGTAAAAACATTCAGCACAGGTATTTGGACGTGAAACTGCAAGGAGGACCAAAGGCTAGCTGTGCTAACACTGCTAATGTTAGCCACAATCGGCAAAGCAATTTGACCTTGTTTACCCGCTGAGGCTGTGATCCAACTCGGTCTGAAGAGATAACACAGATCATCAAGAGAACGGCTGCACAAGATATAATGCTAGATTGTCAGCTAGTCCTACTTTCAATTTCTGTTTAATAGACAAGGATATAAGCCGCTAGGAACATCCCGAATTTAGACAGAGCCCGGCTAGTTTTCCCTTGTTTGTAGTCTGTATGCTAAGGAAACCATCTGCTGGATGTGGGGGTGTAAGAAATGACTGTGAGAAAATATAAACCTTGCAATCAAACAAGATGTGCGGACAGCCAGAGGGCAGAAACATAAAAAACAGCTCCCCTCGAGGGATGCTCAACACTGAGAAACACAAGAAAATGACCAAATGTCAGGGAATAAACCTGGCTGCACAATCAAGCAGCCATGACATGAACATCTGGTTTTACTGCACATCTTCCAGGTGTTGATGTGAGTAACAGTGTGAGGAAGGATTGCTTTACTGCACAAGAGCACCACTGGTTACATTTTGAAGCATTTCCCAAACTGACTAAATGGGAGATGTGTCGCAGAGCAGCGGTGTGTCGTTAACAAAATAGAAAATGTGTTTTTCTGTATGACTGAGCGGGCGATAGGAGCCACCCAATAGAAATGCAGATATGATTAGCATTGAAGTGCTGAATCACAGGCTTTAGCAGCCCTGCGGGCAGCCAATCACACACGTGGATCAGCAGAGCGCATAAAGCTCCAGAGGCAGAAGAAAGGAGCAGGCTCGTGTGTCATGTAATGTCGAGCTCACTGTATTCACAAGAGAAGAATAAAAGACACTGCAGAGCCCGGCAGCAGCTGCCTTTGTCCCATAAAAACCTTATCTCATATTAGTGACACATTAGCACATTTTAATCTCTGCTAAATCAAAGTTACAGTGAAGACTTGGTATGGTTTGAAACCTTCCAAAACTAGTGAACATTTGAAATGGTGTTAATGTTGTTTTAGTATTTGATTCATTAATTTAAGTCTTTTTAAATTTAGATATTCTAATAAGCTTCTTCCCCTGACAGATCAATTCTGATATGGTAATTTACAGATACAATATGTAGATTACGCTGCCAGTGGGCTTTTAATCAATACAACAATAACAAAAGATGACGTCAAGGCTATCGGGGAAGAGAATATGTTTACAGAAGAGCTAATGTATCCAAGCATAAATTGACATCACGGTTCTATCCCTGAACTGAGCATGTGCAGGTATTATAAATAATCAGCAGATCAGAGGGGGGGGGGGGGGGGCTTGAAGGGCTCATTATCTGACTTAATTTTACATCTACCCTCTGCTGAACCCTGCACTCACTCAATCTCAACATTGACATGCTGGAGGTTAGCGGGCAGCCAGCTGACGGATCAGCTGGAGCGGGCTGTCCATCAGGGAAGCATCAGTGATGGAGGGTGGATAAACCACCGCCCTGCAGACAGCTCTGTGTTAGATCACTGCCGTCTTCCTCTATCTAAACATTTCAACACATTTAAGCTGTGTATACCGGGTTATTCCACCATGAAATATCTGAAGTAGAATAGAGTAGGGATGTAAAGGTGTTTATAATTTTACTATACTGACAGATAAAGTGCGTCGATAGGGATGGGTCTCCTGAGCAAAAAAAAAAAAAGTAGATTGTTTCAGCCACAGTGGAGCAGACAGGAGGGAAGTGGGAACTACTGAGACCATCGTCCAATGCGCTCCCATCATCCTCAGCAAATATGGCGGACACCAGCGTTATTTGCGAGGGAGTACAGAACGATGATTTTGAAATAGTGGATGCCACAGCGGCTTTTAAATATGAGGTATGGAAGCGTTTTGGTTACACCGAGTAAAGAGATGAGACAAGAGAAGGTGACGGAAATATCATGCAGACACTGCCAGACTGCGGTGACCTACTTGTCAGGGAATACGAGTTATATGAGAAGCCATTTGGCAAATTGTCAACCCATAAAGTTGGCAATGCTTCGGTACCAAAACGTTGCCAACTTATTTGTGCAGGAGGGAGCATGTTTCTTTTGTTGACTAAAAACAATAAAATTTCCCAATATTACGTACGTAGAACTTATATTTATGGTATCGAAACAGGTAACACTTTTGTTTAACTTTTAGAAATAATCATATCAAAGTTTAAGATTCTAGTATCGTGACAACACCATAGGTAAAGTTTTCTATATAGTCAACCTCAGTGAGGTGACTGAATGACTAACAACACCTGATTCAATGAATGACTGTGGCTCAGTTGGTAGAGTGAGTCAGTAGAGTGGGTCGTCCCCAGCTCCTGCAGACACATGTCCGATGTGTCCTTGGGCCAACGACAAATTCATAGTATAAACTCTGTCATCTAGTGCTAGTGCAAGCAAGGGGTAGAGAAGGAGCAGGGAGACAGGGAGGCGTGATTGGTTCATCAGATTGGTACCTCTTACCAGATATTGTTCAAAGTTTTTACAGGCTTACAACAGGCATCCCTTTTTCAGAGCACATGAGTTATTCATTTCTGTCAGGACCTAAAGACAATTTTAATCAAAATCTTAAAAAAGTGTATCTGGAGAAAATGACCAGCCCTGTCTTCAAGTCATTTTTTCAATCCTCTGAATCCAGCTCCTCCAGTAAAAGGCTTTGCTACTTACTCCATTTTATATCTTTAAAAAAATGTGATGTTTCAGCCCGAATAGTTCATCATCATCAGCATGACAACTGTATGCACAAAAACCTCAACTACAACCCCTGCAGGCTCTCAGAGTCAGACTCTTGTTAGAAAGCAAACATATCAAGGAACTGCCCCAGAGAACCAGGCAGTAAATAAAGAAAATGTTTAGTTTGCGAATCAGGGAGCAGAAGTGTTCTATTATACCACTCTAAACAGAATACAGCCACGGGATTATAGCAGAACTGTTACGTTTGCACAGACAAATGAGGACGGGAAACAAAGCAGTTCACATTGTGGAGAACACTCTGCGTATTGTTGATGCTGTGATGCAATGGATGTATTCGTGGACACTGGGCTGCATTAACTGCAACGGTTACCATTCAATACAGGGCAAACAATAGCTCTGGTTTCTGCAAGTGCACCAACACACACATACACACACTCTCTTCGGACAAAGCATGAGGGATTGTTACTGCCTGATACACACCTCTGAATCTTTAGCTTTTCTTTCTCAGTTTGCCCACACACACCTGCATTTCTAACACACACACATTCACAGCAGGTTTTCTGTTGTACGACCACCTCACTAAATTATCATGGCAGAAGCCAGCAAAGCGTCCCGCTGTGACTTAATGCTTCCCATCCTGTCAAATAAACAGGAGCACTTCTGCTGACAGTGAAAGAGGAAACACTGCAGAGTCTGAAGCAGAATGCAAATACTGAGCTCACATGAGCCCGGCTGTCAACAAATAGCTGCAGGCAGAAACATACAGGGAGTGCTGTTCTTAGAAAGCCCTGTCCTTTTCACCTGAGGGCAGGATGCCAGCATTCACCCGAGAGCTTTTGTTTGATGAGATTGAGAAGAGAAAATGTTTTTATTTTTAGAGCCACTTGTAAAATTGATTCTACAAATCCTAATAATCCCCCGTGTTCTGCATAGACTTTATCACCTGATTGTTATTTCAAGTGTCTGACAACTTATCAGAAAGGAGCCAAACAGAGAAAAACCTTTCCGTAAAAGAGTCAGATGCTTTTAATAACCAGAAAATGATGTTACCTTGCACTCCTAAAAGCCACCAGACTTCATTGACAAAAACAGTAATTTTAGCGGAACATATTTGAGCAGAGCATGAGAGTTGCTAGTATACCGCTGCCCCGTTGATTCAGTTCCTTGTGTTATAATGTGACTGTGGGTTGGCCAGAACAATGTTTGTGAGTGACACATTAGTATGCCAACCGGTTAAGTCAGCAGTAGATATGCATCTTCAATGCTCTGCATGGTAAAATTTACAGTTTTGTGAATGGAGTCTGGCAGCTTTGAAAAATGTGATGCAACAGCCATTTCTGGTTTTTCAAAGCCCTTCTCATTCATCAAATATTTGGAATAACAATCTGGAGCTGTTGGACGCAAAAACATTCAATTAATAGAGGACATATTTTAATTAACCCAAAGAATCATGTTTCAGTAAAAAAAACTTTAGGCTGCCGGATGAAGCAATTCATCTTTCTAATCTTTATGTATCTATTGTTTACTTTAAAACCAAGCAGCAACCTCCAGTGTTGGAAAATGAAGTGCAAATAACTGAGTAGTCCCCTTAAGGCTGGCTGTAAAAGCCAAAAGGGCCTTACCTACCTCCATCGTTGGGCTAATAACCCCTGGTGTTGTCTTTCCATTGCGGGAGCAGCAGGCTATTATATGAGATTATGATATCAAAAGTCTTTGACAAAAGGTGTCGTGCAGCCACTTAAAAATGTTTGCCTCACTTGGTATTGCCTCACACCGTACTTCAATGCAAAAAGAGCAGGAGAGTAAACAACACACACCTCTATGGAGATCTAAACTATAATTAAAGCTTAAAGACTGCATGTTACTCATTCATACAAGTTACAGAAAGTCTAGCAGCAAAATGATTGAGGCACTCCCAGATTAAGAAGAACTCACTGCCTAAACTCAAAAAAGTACAGACAATTGCTTTATGATGCGAAGAACTTTAAGCACAAGGTTTATATCAAGCTTTTTAGTAATTTTCATATGCAAAGATAATACATTCAATCAATAAAGTGTGAATTTGACAGTCCTGGTGTCGACAGCTAAAGTATAATATGTTCTATTGTAATGCAGCATGCAAACATGCACCTATATCTGAATGATGGCCTAACCATGTTTCCATAGCAAACACCGCACTGTAAACCTTTGTGGCAGCAGTAGACAGACCCACATCCACAAACCAGGAATACCAGGTAAGAATGCAAAGCAGGGGTTTGCCAGCTGGGCTGATAAAGCCGGCTGACGTCAGACTCAGGGAAGCAGTGCAAGCCTCCGCAGTTCTCAGGTGACTGTCAGACTGAGTGTCAGACGACTCAGACTGATGACCCTGGTTGTTGCAAAGCTAAACTGTGTGGTGGTCAACCACAAAGGATCAAATGACCCATGAAGGTTTTCAAGGTACTTTAAAAATCTGCATGTAAAGAGGTCCCTGCTCCATCAGAGAAACGGGAAAATACTGAAATACCATTAACAATTCTGCCAATGCAAACAGGTATTAACAACCAGGGTCAGTCTGGGAAAGAAAATGTCAATACAGTCAGACATGTTTGAGTTATGCAGCTTCACTGAAGTTAAAGTGCATTACCGGTACAATTAAACCTCAGCCCCATTTTTAAATGATAAAAGCAGTCCATGTTGTGTGGATTCAAAAGGTAATGAACATTTTGACAATCTTGAACTCTTCTGAACTCTTCCTCAAAGGTCTGCTATGGAAGAACAACATATTGTAATTTACGTTCTAAATATGGACGAAGCAGCGTTTAATCATGGTGCCAGGGAACCTCTAGGACTAGGTTTATCTGTCAGGGGGGTAGCTTGATCTTCGGCCTCTCACTCACTGTGAATATACCTGTACACTTCGCTCTGCTGCAGTGTTGTGCAAGTTCACGCCATAAAACCACAAGCTCAAAGTTCAGACATACATAGTTCACACATATCCAAATGAAGTAGTTCACACTCACAGTGTCAAATTTTGAACTAAGATCGTCGTCCAAAAAGTCAAATAGTTCATGTTTGTGTTTCTTTGCTGTAAAGAGCTACTCTGCTACTGGATGGAATCTGAAGTCTTTCCAACTCATGGTGGGTAAAAAACAATGTCTGTCATTGACTGCCTTTAACTCTTTATTAACAATCATTCATATTAGAAAACACCTGTAAAAAGCCAGGTGTATATAAAACACATGACATTAAACATGATATGACCCGAAAACACCTCCACACACGCACGGTTGAAAAACTGTGTGGCTTCCCCTGATTCCTGGTTCCCCTTCCTCATTCACCTGTGACTCCCTTTCTCGACTTTGCCCAGGGGTGCAGGTGACGTAGAAGTGGAAAGCAATGTTTACATGTAGTACCTGACTTACCACACACAACACAACACACATCAAAGTGGAGACAGCAACAGCCATAAACTAAATACAATTCAAATGTCTTGCTTTAGTATGATAAGGATCAATTCAAATCAGGCGTGTGCTCAACCACATGTATCACAGGGATCTACACCAGCGCTCTCACAGTGCTTGTGTCACCCAAAAGGGGGTGTGGTTACTTTGGCAACAGGGAAGTTACCTTTGACTGCTCTCCTCCATACGGGAATGATTCTGCCAGGTATTACAACATAACTCACTGCAATACAACAGCTCCACAATCTTAAGCTTCATAAATACCATCAAGGTGAGTCAACACTTCCAGGTACGCACAGTCAGCTGTTACTTCAGGAAGTGATCTCTCTCTGATCTGCAAACTACTGTTCAACAATGGAGATGATTTCAAACAATAACCTTGATGAAGCTCAAACAGAAATCACACGGCAGCTTTGTCCATCCTTCACAATGCCAGAAGGATATGTTTCATGTTTGTTCCCTTTAAATTAAACTTCTTGTCAATCACCCAGAAAACAAAAACTGGACCTGAAGTAGATCACACGTATATAATATAATCTTTAACCTTTTTATGAAGGTCAGGTAACATGGGACTCTAGATGACGTTTCTCTGTAAGTGAAGAATGCAGACTTTAGCCTTTTCCTTCTTTCTAGAAACATCAGTAACCAACTGGGGGACGTGTCCTTCTGTGCTGTTTCAGTAAATGTTTTATTATCAATTAAGAATCTCTGGGAAAATAAAAAGGACTTTCACCTCTTTAAATCATTGCAGCTACTTCTCCACCTCCTGTTTTGATTTTTTTATTGAAGGTTTTTTTTTTTAAATTAAAACAGAAACAGGCAATGGGAAAAAATACAAGGAAAAACTCTAAACATAAATTATTCAGAGGCTATATGTTCGCAAGCCTGCCTGACTTTTAAAATCATTTCCTGTTTTTTACTCCATTTAAACCAGCCGAGCAGTTGCTGCTTACTTTGTCTCAGTTTGTTTGTCTCATATATGACATGCATCTTGTAAAATGATAAAGGTAACAAAACAAAAAGATGTAGACAATAGGAGAATTTTTAACCTACGTGCAAGCTAAAAACTGCAGACTGTCTGAATGTTGTTCTACTGTTCGACTGACTATAACATCTATGCACGGAGAGTTGAAAATGTCCTAAATTTGTCATCTATTTGGAATAAATTCAACCTCCTCAAGACTGTTTATTAACCAGCTTTATTCAGAAAATGATTAATATGTTAGAGCAATATTTTTTTTAAGGACAAGAGCAGCAGTATGGTGACCCAAAGAAACCTGACCTTTCAAGCTGTCACACTGATGATATATGACTTCAAATGACAGAAAGGAGAGGGCAGTAAGTCTAGTTATCTAGATTAGCATAAGGAAGGATAAAGTGGTATCTAACATCTTGATGTTTAACAGCACACTATACTAGTTTTATTTCAAACAGACATATGGCAGCAATCACACCGTGTAGTGGTAAGAAAACTGTAAACAAAGTGAACATGGATTGCACAATCAGCCCTATAACGACTTGCAGGAAGTCTGAATGATCCCGGATTTACTACAGGAACAAATCAAAGCATGAACTTTCAGGACACAGGATGCTCCCTGAATGTTATCCTACTGCGGTCCTACCGGGACGAGCTCAGATGAAAACCGACCCCATAATTGCTGCAGTCGAGACTGCTGTGGGAATTAGGGAAGGCTAGCATGTGACCGGTCAGATAAGGCTGGATGGCTGGATAATTCCACCGCCTGCGAGTGTGTGGTCACATGTGATCATCAGAGTGGGAACGAGGAATGTCCAAACCACCGCACAACAAGCGGCAATAATGAAGGTTTGCCACACATGGACTTAAATAATAATGGAGTATCTCAGCTGGAAATATCTTACACTGTATGTAATGCAGAGGACAGGTGAGTCTGTCAGGACTCTGTTACAGATGTGACCGTATCCTGGATGAATGTGTAACAGCTCCCCCCTCGTAATCTGACAAAGTTCATCTGTTGCCAACCCAGGGAGTAAAGTTCAACATGAAGGCCATCGGGTTTAACATCTCCTATGTGTTTCCTGATAAATGCTCACCCACATCTGACCATGCACCAACACTGCATCACTTACTACACAGACTCAGCTAGCTGCGTTCTGTGCTTATAAGATTTCATGCATATTGTCAGTTTTACGGCAAGAGTTATTACAGGCATTTTCACACTCATTTTGTGAAGATATGGTCATAGGTTGTATCTGTCAAAACTAATGCAATCAAAGCTGGGTGCAAGGTGATATACAAAAAACAAACACAATTTAAAAAAAAATGCAAAAATAGCAAACTGATGACATAAATAACAGTCCATCCAGGGGTTTTCAGGCTTCTTGGGGGGTATATTTTCAACCTAAAAAGCTGTTTTGTTTTTTTTAAGTTTCAATGACATTGCTGGAGCATGTATACTTCGCAAAGATAATTGCAACTGTGGAAAGTGTTTTTACTAAACCATACCAAAATATCTCTTAAAACACGTACCGGTTTGAGGTTTGCAAATAAAGAAAGGCATCTTAGAGTTAGTACACAAAGGTGCAAAAAAAGTATACATTTGATCTATTATTATGGATTCACTGTAAAGAGATTGCCCATTCTCTGTGCGATATATACACCCCAGTGACATCCTGCCTTCAGTATGGATGTCATGGAGGCATAACTGGGGGACGAAGTAATCCCACCTTTGTGCCGCCATCAGAGGTAGTAACAGAGGCGTTACAGGGGCTAACTGTCTGCCATGTTTCTTAAAAAAAGGCAGGCATGGTGATGCAGATGATGTGAATCTGCAGAAAATAGTTTCCTAACCGAAAAAGCTCCAAGAAGAGTGGACGCTGATTTCTTCTTACTGACTGATGTTGAAAATCTAAAAAGTGTGGTATTTTGCCACATCATAAGAATGAGCGCTTTTAGAGTAGACTCTATTAGACAATAGAGGATGGATGCATTAGGAGAACAAACCTGTATGTAGCCCCTCATCCAATGCATCAAAAACATGTGCACTTACATGTGTACTCAAAGCTAACACAACAACAGGATTTATGATTAACAATGATCAACATTATTACACCAGACATGCCTTAATAATAATAATAATAATAATAATAATAATAATAATAATAATAATAATAATAATAGGCAACATGTGACTGTTACCACTGCTTTAAAGAGGATTGACATGTATTTGTTCAACTGGAACTAAGCTGGAAACAACCACTACATTTAACCCAGAACACTAAAAGGGTGAGTTTAAAGGGGAAATTAAGAGGCAGAAGTATCTAAGATATTTCTGCTGATAACATGTCTACACTCATGCACTTTAACTTATAGTATCACTGATTGCACATCTCCCTATGTCAATACTGGCCATTTACAACTCTGTTTTTGCACATTTACATTTAATCTTTCATATTTAAGACTAGTAATGCTAAGTTAAATCCCATTCTTAGTTTTGATATTTTACTGCTTATTTACTTTGTATTTAATATTATATTGTGCTTAGATTTACTAATATTGTGTTTTTTTTTACTAATATTGTGTGTTTGGATAACCTGCTGCTGTAACGCCACAGTTTCCCAGTTTGGGATCAATAAAGTAATTCTATTCTATGTAGGTGACATATCTGTGTGTGAAGGGTGGATTGTTTTTGTTTTACTGTTGTTTTATTTATTTACAAAGATCGTCTATTGTAAGAAACGTTAACATCGTGTTTTACTTTCATTTATAGACCCCAAGAAGAACACGTTAATGTGGTATTAATCAGTAAATATATTTGAATCTACAGGAGGTATCTGATTTTGCAGACTATGCAACCCTAGGAGGCCCATGTTGATGTTTACGAGGGATCATCCGATGGCTCGTCCAGTTTTAAATAAATGTCCACAGGCTAAGTTCTCCTGCAGTGACAACAACATGTTTGTTATTCAGCTAAACGCAACAACCACATCATGCTAACTAAAGGGTGTCCAGATTAACAGAAGCAACCTGAGAGACCCCTACCGCCACTAACACAGACGATTAGCCTGTATCACATGGCTAGGCTCGAAATCCGCTAGACGACAAGGCTAAAGCAAACAGTCTGGAGGCATTCCCCCTCTGTGAGCTTAGCTTCATAGCTACCTCGTTAGCATGCTGTGTTGACAGCAGAGGAAGAAATGTGCACACTGTAATGTCAGGTAAACAAACGTATGACACATTTAAGGTTCTGTGTACTGGTGTTTTGGCAAAGCCAGCCCATCCCTCCCCGTTAGCCAACACTAGCAACACTTTCGCAGCTGTGACCAGAGCGCCACACCAAACACAGTACAATAATCTGTCAATTTAACGTGACCTTGCTTACAAGTGAAGGCAGACGTATCATATAATGCCAGTCGATCAAATTTACATTAAGCGAGCAATAACTACTCAATCGGGGTGGATATAATCCACACAGTGGTTTTTAGCTACAATATATTAAAGGTATTTTAACTAGGGTTGCCTTCCTGCTGCACCCAGCGCAGTGTATTCTGGGGTAAAGACGACTGCGGAAAATGCAGGCAAGGCTTTTGTATAACATGACATAAAATAACAATCCGCCAGGTTTTTCTGACATTTTTCTAAGCCGAATTTAACAGTGTATCCTAGCTGTTCTGGAAATTTCAATCAAGTCGTTTTTTGTCTGTTGTCAAAGGCATCCAGCATCAAACGCCACTTAAACAGCCAGATTGTAAGGCTTGGTACGGAGCTAGCATAGAAGCTGACAGCTAGGCTAGCGGCTTACCTCTCTTGACGGCCTCGTCATACGACAGGAATCCTATCCTCGACTCTTTGGCCCCCATGCTCCCCTCATTTCATTGCGATGTAAGGAAATAATGGTTTCCCACTGAGATGATCGTAATGGGTTGTCTCCTTAAATCCGTTTATTGTGAAATAGGTTTCCTGGTGGTGTGTTTATGTGCTGAGCGGCTGAACAGCGACGCCTCCATTCTGTCACATGATCATCGGACTCTACAGGTCAGTTGATCAGAGTCTCCTGGAAACACGGCTGACGGATATTATTGTTTTATTTTAAACCCAAATAACTTGACATGTTTCCCCATCGCTTGTTGCAAATAATGGATACAGTTTGATTAATCTAGGCGCAATCATAACACAATGCCGTGTGTTCGTGTGTCAATGATTACAGGTTGTTAAACAAGAGGGAGCAGCGCCCCCTAGTGGTGACTGCTAAATAACATTACAGCCTATGGGTAGTTCACATCTACGCATAGGAAACAGCGACATCTAGCGGCGAGATAAATAAACTGGAGCAAGCGAGATGAGTTTGATAAGCCTTCTACAAATCAATGCGTGGAACAGCTCTTTTCATTTGGGCTCTCTCTCTCTCTCTCTCTCTCTCTCTCTCTCTATATATATATTTTTTTTTGTGTGTGTATGTGTGTGTGTGTGTGTGTTTCTTCGTTAAACTTCGTTTTACCGAGATAACGACTTAATTTCTTGATATTACGAGAAACCGGCTGAAATTATCCCAGCATAATGGGAAAACGAGCACTATTATCCCGAAATAGTGAGATATATAATATTTACAGTCTCTGGATATAGCCTATAAATTCGTGAAACAACCTAAATTGACAATATCTACACATTTGTATTTATTTAGGCTATATTTAAATAGCGACAGTCCACATTAATGAACATAAAAATGTAAATATGCCAGATTTAGCCTTAGGCTAATTTCCATCTGTAGTCCCTTGGCAGGTTGGTGGTAAGCAGGTAAACAAAGTTACATCAAATCACGATGACAAGCAAAACCAATGTAACAAGTAATGACAAAACAACAACATATAGGCTACTGTACATTAGTTAACAGAGACACAGTTAATATTCACGGGTCTAGGCGAGCAATTTACTGTACCATCCTCTATTTTACTGCAAGACCACACGTGTTTTTAGATGACATTGACTACCTCGGTTTATAACTGTGTGCCGTAACACAAATTATAGTAACATCAACATATTTTTACGGCTGAATGAGTTAATCCGCGAATTGTTAGACTATATTTTCCTTTACAAATTATACCAATATAACCGCCCTAAAGGTAAATACATTTCGTGCTTATTCGTGTATCTTTGTTTTAAAAGATTTTCAAAGGGCTTAAGCAAGGTGTTGTTAAATTGTCAGATTTGAGAACAGTGTTCGGCGTGATGTGCTGTCTCAGCGTGCGTCAGCTTCCTACGTCACATAGTGAACATGAGAGCTCCCACAGCACACAGCATTACAGCGACACACTTCACTGTCTCATGGGCACCACTGGGTTTACATTAACCGAGACAGTTCAGTGGATATATAACTACAAATTCAGTGTGTTCTGGGTTGGCAGGTAAACAGGTCGGTCTGTAAACAAGGCAGATTGCATCATCTTCTCTTCCGCGATGAGGCTCTGCTGCTGCGTTAGTAAAAACTGACAGGACATGGGACAACAAGTTCTGCTTTACTGGCCAAACATTATTGGTGAGAAACACCTGATTCAATTTGAATGAACTGTCTTTTTGTTATCGGTTATAGTTTGCATTTGTATGACATGGAAACTGTGAAACCGGTGTTAGGGTTTAAAGAGTGATCTTGTTAATTAGCGACTTTTAGACAAAAAAACGTGGCCATTCATATCAACAGCAGATGCACAGTTTGTATTATGCCTATGCTGTAGTTTTAGTTTCGTACATAAATGTCATTCATAAATAATTCAAGGCAGAATAATGAGGCTGAAAGATGGTCGGCATATTTATCTTTTCTTGCATTACAGAGTGTCTTGGCTGTACACTGAATAATGTGTGTATGTTTGTGTGTGTTTGTGTCTTTCAGGTTACATTAGGATTGCTCTTGTGATTACAGCATGGGCTGCATATGAAGTACCAGCATTCTTCATCTTTTTTTATTCCATCTCCATAGCTCTTGATGGTAAAGACTTAATGCAGCCTAATGCAACTAGTTGTTTAAGTACATCTGCGGCTGCTTCCTGTAGCCTAATTCAACCATATGTTAAAAAATGTTTTTGTGTGGTCGTTTGTGTATAACGAACCTGCAAACAGCATGGATAAACCAAAACATATGCAAGATAAATATTTTCCCTTACTGTTTTAATGGCAGGCCTTGTATTCTGCATATACTGTAATAGCCTACAAGTTGTTAACATAAAATATAACATGCCTTACAGTTTTTTTTTGGGGGGGGGGGTTAAAATGTCATATGACATGCTTAGAAAGTATTACAAATACTTTTTCTTATTAACTTCAATTTAACAGACTATATCTTTCACTCAAGTGTTGATGTAGTTTCAGGCCCGGTTTTATGATGGTGCAAAAGGATGCACTGAACCCTCATTTGAGTGGATGCAAAATAATAACAATATTTTTTTTATTTTTTTAAAGTAATCAAGGCTTTCAAATGACAACTGACTCAGATTGTGTTTATTACATCCATGATGTGATGGTCAGGACAGGTGCTGTGACCTGTATGTTTCGCAGGGGCCACACGCAGGACCCATAACACCTACGCTATTTTTTCATTGCTGTTTGCCGCTAACTGTAGCTGCACCCCCTTTAATCTCAGATTCACCCCAACCTAGTCATTTTGTTTTGGAACCAGACCTGTGTAGTTTTGTAGCTGTTGTTACTTTTTCCATTATAAAACAGGTTTTAGCTTTTAACACTTTGCCTTTAAAGAAGCTTCCCCTTCACTACTGTTTACCTTGTTTAAACTGTGGACTTTGGAATGAATACTGATCCATTGCCGTTAGTAATCAAAGTGATATTGGACATGTCCAAAGTACATTAATCTTACACTTTGGTCCTTCTACCACAGGTCACTTTACCCTACCACAGTAGAAAAGCACAGGGGGAATCACATATATACTGGCTGAACTGCTGCTTTATTTCCAGGCTCTATGTATTTTGCATGCAGCCACATTGATGTCAAGTTTTGATCTTTTCATCACCTTTATGAACAAGAAGGTATAAGAAATGGACCTCGCTTCTTGGTTTAGTAAGCTGAAGCCCAATGTGCAAGAGCCTTAAATCTTCATATTAATATCCTGCAGAGGGCCACGCCACTGATTGCAACAAGAAACCCACTGATCCTACTTGATGAGTTGATGGTCATAATCTCTTGTTTCAAGTCTTTTTTTAATACAGCATGATGTTATTTTTTATTGTGGTCCCATCAAGACTAAAATAGCCAATAAGGCAGGTTTATGCTTTAACTGTCTGTGATTGACAAGTCACCAAATAGGAAATCAATACTGTATCAATCCTGTCTGCAAAAAAAACTGCAAAAATGGGAAATTCAAAGCTTTAAAATGTTGGTCTACAAACAGAACAATAATCAGAATTATGGGTGCATCGACAGCAATGACAATTTAAAATGGCCTCTAAACACTTCTTTGCAATAAATTAGACTGAAATCTTTCATATAACAAAAATTCATGGTGGCCTTCAAATGGACACTAGATATATTTAAGTTTTCATTGATGAAAGGCTGATAAAATACAGAAACGCAGGCGTAGCTTGTAGGAAAAGTTGAATCCAGAGTGTGGGTTTGGTTATTGATATGTGAGGATTTTTCTGTTCAGGAGTGGACGGCTGGCTGGCGAGGAGGCTGGGTCAGACGTCGAGGTTTGGGGCCTGGCTGGATGTAGTGGTAGACAATGTGGGCAGAGGGATGCTGTGGAGCCTGCTGTTCAAGGTCAGCCACTTTTTGAATTATTTTCATCATTATTTGAAAGAGGGCTACCTTTAAAACAAGCTTAGGGCTACCATCTGAAAGAACAGCAAAGTTACCAATATATATTTTTTAACCAATATGGATTTTCTTTAGTTGGTTACTTAAGATAGATACATATAAGTATATTTCAATTTTCATTTTTGTTTTTGTGACATCAAACAGCCTCTGAGCTCAAACATGTTTGTGCTGATTCTGGATTTTGACTCTGAAATGACTTGTGTCTTGTGTGTCTGATGCTACAGGTTTCCTCTCGTGCTCCTTTATTTCTTGTCTGATGTCCTGTATTTGTTGTTTTTCAGTGGGGTTGGTTGATGTCAGCAGTGGAGTGGTGTGTGTTTGTGTGTAACCACAATGCCAGAGGAGATCACTGGAAGAACAGCTTTAGCAGCAGCCCTCGACTCATACGGGCCATCATGGACAACGGTAACAAATCTGTCACTGTTCATTAAAGTGATGCTGCTAACTCACAGATTGTATGACTTAATTTGTGTGTGTGCTGCTGTCAGGGTTTCGGACCCCTCTCGGCCTGTGGGTGGTGAGTGGTCTGCACTGTCTCCCTCTCTGGCTGTACGGGTCTCAGAAAGGTTTACTCTCCCACTGGATGTACCTGCCGCCCTCGATACAGAATCTGGTGACCATGCTGCTGGCTGCAGGACGCCTGCTGGCTCTCTCAGCAGAGGTAGATATAACCTGTGACACCCCTGAACATCAGAGGGGTAAAGCACAAAGCGAGTTCAACATACCCAGAGAGAGCCTGAAGTAGCAGGTAGAGACAACAGGTATTGCAGCTGGTTATTTACTGTCCATGTTTGACTCTTTCTGCTTCAGGCTCTGAGCATGCTCACATAAAAGGGCGTGTTTTAGTGCAACATTTGGCTCCGTAACTCTGAACATTTCCTGGTACAGATCATGTCACGAGTTTAAAGTCAGTTACCGTGGTGATGGTGAGATATCAAGATTAAAAGAGAGCCAGCTTTTCTGACATGGAAAACTCTGACCTTATGCCTGACAGAGGCTCGCTTCGTTGTTTAACCCCCCAGGTTGACAAAATGAAACCGTGCTTTTCATATTTAATGTTTGATTTGGTCGTGGAAAGACTTAATTCTCACTTTTTTCTCTCTAGATATGGTGTATAAGGACACACATTGAATACTTAACCAGTGAGGAAACAGAAGACAAGAAGAGCTGAAGGTCGATCAGTAGTCATCTTCTGTTCTCTCCTCTTTCTCTCAGTTTTTAGGACATTCAGATGAAAGTATGGGGCTGCTCTACAGGTACAAGTTGATATTATCTGACATAATCTTGACCTCTCACTTCATGTTCGTTCTTCAGCTAAACAAAGAATTTATCTTGTGAACTTCATTGATTTTGTTTCGAGCTGCTGAGATATGAGATGGCATGTGGAACATGTGGAAAAGCAGAATTTTCTATCAGGTTGAACCTTCTAAGGGATTAAAGATATTATTATTATTATTATTTTTTAAAGGAAATCAACAGAAGGAACTGATAATTCTTCAACCTCAGCGCACTGTAAAAGTAGGAGAGTTTATGATTAGCACGACTCTGGTGATACGATCTAATCACAATACAGGTTTACTATTCAGTATGATTTGAATCTATAAGAAAGGCAATATAATGTTCTTAAGACTAGTGCTGCTGGTGTTTGCACAAGCTCTATGCACTTATTTGTTCTGTCTCAGCTTACATTAAGTTGGAGGTTGGAAAAGTCAAATGTTTGGTGGCCGGGAGGTGTCAAACTAATTACATATCCAAAATGCTTTGCGGAAGAGAACTACCAAACATTGTTTGATTTACTTTCACAGTTTCTTCCATGTGTCCGTCAGGTAAAACGGTCCATTAGAAACACTGCCGATAGTCGGCCCATTTAAACTTTTGTTGTGGCTTCTGTATTTGTTTTATAGCTTCTGCATATGTGTTGTTGTTTTTCCATTAATGCAGTTGTGTTTGTCTTGCTTTTGCAAAAGGTTTGGGATCTTTCATTTGTCTGACACCTCCCGGCCGTAGTAAAAAAAGATGAAGATAGTTAACAACACTTCCATCTTTTGGCCGGGGGGTTTAAACACAACACAAAAAGAATCAGCAGAAATATTTTTTATATATATATATATATATATATATATATATATATATATATATATATATATATATATATATATATATATATTATATAATATATAATAAAATAATCTAATGGACTACACAAGTGTATCAATGGTCACGTGTCCCCGTAGTGTAAGGACTGTCAAAATGCTGGATAGAGGTCTGAACATTACTGCACTAAACTATGTTCTGTGGGTGATAAGAATGATTGTGATGGCTGGGATTTTCTTTAAAAAATGACTCAAGGAGCCAAAGGGAGATGCTTATCGTTCACATCAATTAAACTCTAATAAGGGATTCAGTTTTGTTTAAAACTGAGCAGCAAAGTTATATTCATGTTTAATCTGAAACCTGCACAGTTTTTGCAAAACGCACCAACAAAGTCCAGATGTTATTATAATCTAATGAGCATTACTACTAAACACAAAAGTGATTTAGTAACATTTATATTTAATGTTGTTTAAATGTAGGGACTTGAAAAAAACCTGAGTGGATTTGGTTAAATAAAAAGTTTGTTTTTTTACCGATATGTTTTTTTTACTGATTTGTTTTAAAGCTGTGGCTTTACAGTTTAAGTTTTTGCTTTTGAGAATGTTTGTAAAGTCAACTGTGAAAAGGATAAAAGCTGTTTTTCACACATTGCTAAAGGTTTTATTTTCAATAAATATATAAAGGAAATCATTTTCTTTTTCGCTTTCTTAGAATATTAAGAACGATCTTATTTGCAGCTTAGAGCTCCAGTGAGGATTTTTAAACTGGTAATGAAACAGATTGAAGTTTATACTGATGCCTCTTTATGACCTTCTATAGTAAACTGGACCATCAGGGAGAAGGTTAAAACTGTCTATAAATTACATTTTAATACCTGAATTTAAAGCGACGGGGTAGGTGTCAGACAAAGTGATTAACTCCCCGCTGACAAACATTTGACAAGGCAAAGATTCACTATACGATATATAACATACTCATCTTATTCATGATAAGACAGCAGGATGAGATTTTCCAGTAAAAATGACTACTTGTTGCACATGTACAGGACAAAGTCATCAAAGAGATACCACTTTGTCCACAAGGGGCGCCAAAATCAAAACCACCAGTAAGTTCCTCACAGGCGCTTTAAGGACAATAAAGACATTACTTCATGAGGGTACGACTTGCTTTGCTTTTGGTCTGAACACAGCTTGAATTACTTTAAAATCTGAGAACAGCAGATTTTTTTTTGCCAATGCAATGCAAGGTAAGTATTCAGAATTTTTTCAAAAAAGCATTATCTATGCCTGGGTAGGTTATAGAAGCCCTAAGAAGACATGCCTCAATTAATTTAATCTAATCTAGTTTTCATGTGATGAGTTTATTTCAGCCGTTTTCTCACAATCTTGAATAATCTACTTGTTGTCACTAACACCAGCGTTGTTTCCCAAATAACAAGATAAAAAAGTTGAGATCTCAAGTGGTGAAATACAATGGGATGTATGTCCATTACAGGCTTCCATAACGTACAGGTGGAAACATGAGGGCTGGTTTTTGAAACCGCCTACTACATACTTACATACCATTGAACATAGTATGTAGTATACTTCATACTACATGCTTTGTTTGACAGTAATATGTAGTATGACTGCTGGTTGGTGGTTATTTTGTAGTATGCCTAAGCTGACAACAGTCCAGCTGACAGCACACACCACAGTGACTATCAACTTACAGTAATAAAAAAATAGGTGGTTTCTAAAGCAGACAATTTCTTCAGTTGAGCGTTAAGTGTTGTTTTAATACTTTTCTGATCAAGAAATAAGAGGCAGGCGTTCAGCTCAGACTCATGGTCCACGTGTATCAGTCATACTTACTATCAGGTGAGTTTTATTTCTTAATAATAATGATCAATCCTAAATGTCAGTGTTCCCCCCCCAATCCTCAGGACTTCAGTAATCTGCAGAATGTGGGGATAGTTTTCCCTCAGATCTTACAAATGGTTGTTTCAGGTTTCAGGCTCTTAGTAAGTAAACAAAATAAACAAACACAAGGTGCAAACACAAGAGAGAAAAACATGTGTCGTCTGTGATCAATGATATAAGTTTTAATGTTTTTGCAGCTAACAGTGAAGCAGTAACAGGACAACAGTGAAAACATCCCCTCATCACGCTTTGTTTCAATCATCTTGAACTCTCTGAGAGTCAAAACAGGGCACAGCTTTATTGAACATGTTTGTTCTTCTGTCCATCTCTCCCCAGCAAGCCCTCAACCGTGGATCCTCCGACCCCTCCTGCAGCGTTTTCCCTTTCAGATACCAGACGATCAGAAAGACGACCTGTTGGTTTGATCAGCCTTTGTGTCTTACATTCCTTCAGTCAGCTGGTTTCTCAGGGTTATTGTTAAAAGGGAAAAAATAAAAACACCCAATAATACTTCAACACCGTTTAAAAAAAGCACATTTTCGGATCGAAATGACTAAGAAGAAGAACTGGAATCATTTTGGAATTCCTCAGTTTGTTTGCTTCATCAGCCTTGAAATAGGCCTTAATGACTGCAATGTAATACTTTTGGGCTAATGTAATCATACAAAATATGCCATGTAAAAGTATTTTTTCTTTTTGCTACTGACAGCCTCCGACTGTTATTCCAAGTTTCCCTACAGAGAAGGACCCTTCTGTCTCAGGCTGAGATGCTTTTTTTAAAAAACATCCACTACAACGCTCTTCTCAAAGCCTCCACAGTCCATCGACCAAAACGTCATTTTTACCTCCCAGAACATAGGAGTCATTTGTATACCTTTTTCTTTGTTTTTGTTTTTTTTTAAGTCATTGTGCCTTTACACAATTATTGTGTTGAAATCTAATTCATCAATTTAAAACACCAAAGTCACACAACAGCACAAACCAACCAATCCAGACAGCTGTTGATCAAACGATCCGGTGTCAAGCAGGGTAAAATGACTGTTTTTGTCAGTGGAGTCTGGTGACTTTGAAGAGAGCAGCAGTTTACAGGGGGGGGGGGGGGGGAACAAAAAGCTCCATCTCTATCTCACTTGGAATAAAAATCTGAAACTTTGAAGGATTACAGCCATTACAGCCCGCTCCATTTGTTTTTGTAGTTTAGAAAGCATACGCTGAAGGAAAAACCTTTCTAAAATATGCACTGCAGAAGGAGCAGAATGTACTTGCCATTTGCTCCAAAACAGTAGCCCTAATAGATCAGAGTGCAGTGCAACAGGTCGGCACAAGACCCGAGAGCTGAATTCATTGTAGGAGCATCCAAGGGTAGATTTAATTTCTGCAATTGTTGTAGGACAGGACGTTCTGTGTCTGCTGTTCCTAAAGGACATTCATTTCCCCGACTGCCAAGGAAAAATGTTCTGTTTGTGTGGAGGATGGGAGGGTGCGCCTGTTGGGCTAAGGCTGGACCTCCTCAGCTAGAGCCACTCACATCACTGCTAGAGAGGGAGACCTCCCGACAGCACTGAAGCAACAGCAAGGCAAAGCTCGTTTTCCTCATTCACTTTAAATCAACAGAAAAAAAACAAACAAAAAAACAGCGGGGTGCTTCTGGAAGGCATCAGGTTTTCAGAAATGTTGCAGGAGTAATGCCTAAACCTGTTTTTGGAGCTGGACCTGTTTTTCATGTTTTCCATCAGAGCATAAATCTCAGCAGTTGTTCCTCTGTAGAGCTGCACACGTCACACTCATGTCTTAATGAAAGGATTCCTTCTGCACAACTCTAAAGGGCCAGTTCACCTAAACTCTATAAAACAGTTTAAAAAAAAAAAAAAAACAACCTCTAACGATATGAAGCCATGCAGACGGTTCAGGTTTAACCATGGCCACCTTCTACATTTCTTCACTTTTCAGAATACAATGAAAACATAAATTGAATTCCAAATATTTCAAAATGACAACAGAGCCTTACAGCCATCTGCTACTTAAGTTTTCCTGGGAACATTTAAATTACCTTTAACTTTCTGCACGGCTGAAAAGTCTGACACAAACTGCATCATGCATCTAAATGCATACAGCATGATTTAACCTCGGCTCATCGTTGGCCATAAAAAAATCCTCCAATGGAGCTCGATTTCTGCAGATGAACAGTTAATGAGTGTATGTACTAATAGGTTGTATGTGTTGATGTGTATCCATTAGTGTTGTTATATTATCAATAATAACATTCATCTGATATTTCAAATAAAACAAAGTTTCTACTTGGACTTTTTGGCAAAATATACATGCATGTACCTTATAATGTTATATTGGAATCTATTGGTTAGTTGATTTATTTAAAGTCAAAAGTTGAATCTTTCCACTGTAAAGCACACTTTTGTTTTTGTTAACGATTACCTCTAAACTGTTACTTTTGTCAAACTTAGAAATTCTCAGTTGGTTTGGTTATAGAAAGTTAGGTTGTCAACATGTTCGATACTTTTTGATATTACTGGTTTAAAAAAAAAAAACTACAATCTCTGTTATTTGTATGACAGATCGTATCAAAAAGTACCGAAGCTTTATAAAAAAAAGGTCAGACCTTGAGTCATATTTTCAAACAATAGCTGCTGCGAGTTAATCAGAGATTCACAAACACACGGGCAGCTAGTCAGGAAATAAAACAGGCACCGGTGTGTGTTTTCCCGAGTATCATGTAATTAGTGTGTTCTGATCCTTCAAATTACCGTCATGTAGAGACCAGCAGCAGACTGCCAAAGAGCTGGCATGACATCATCTTCAAGGACAAAGTGAGTGGTAACATTTCAAAAAGACTTGTGACGTTTTCATCATGATGTCATACATGCAGCTCTGTAAGCAAACAACTGATGTGATTTTGCAAAGAAACATTCAAGTCTGATGGAGCACGTGGAAAAAAAACACAGTCCAGAAACTAAAAAAAGACAAATCTGGATTGTTACTTTGATGGGACATCTGAGCGGAAAAGGCAAGATGCACATGTTTGACAGGCCAGTAACACATGCATTCATACGCACTCACACACACAAATATACAATATTGGTCCCCATTGTAGTGCCCTTAAGGGTTGAATAGTTCATTAGCACTTAGATGTATGGGTCCACCTACAGACAGAGAACTGCAGGCTGGTGTAAGGCTGATAATCATCAGTGGAGCACTCAGGCACCGAGAGCTCGATCTGTGTTTACTGACACACGCTCACACAGGAAAGCACTCTTTCAACGGGAATTGTTGATTTTTTTTAAAAAAACAGCCTGGACTCTATTTTCACACTTTGTGGGGTCTTAAAGATGAAAAGAAGATTCAGATTTTGTTCCAGAGCCGGTTGTTCAAAAAGTTATCTCCTCACATTTAATCTATCGGATTGGATCTAATCATGGATCAGGTTGTTCAAAAGAAAACAACATCAGGTAATCCAATCCTGATGAACATCCAGATAAACCCTCCAGTTTGAGTAGATCAAAACTTGAGATCACTTTGATCCAACAATCAGGATTATCCTGACCCCAGTAGAGGTCTGGATTCAGACCAGATTACAGGGAAAATGTAAGAAAAATGATAAATTAGGTCAAACAATCCAACATTTTAACAGTGTAGTCAATGTTTTGACAAACACAATGCTGTTTGTCTTTAGTGACAAAGTAGATGAAGGTACACGAGGACTGTAAAAAAAAAAATGATTTCACTTAATATCATAAAAATCAAACATTCAAGATTATTTCAAAGTAGATGTGAGGATCTTTCAGTTTCTGTGGATTATGGCGCCCCCTGTGGACAAAATAAGTAGTGTGAAGTACCCTTTAAATGACTGGGTAATCGGGTTTCGGTAATCCTTATAAATCTGGATCTGGATCTCCAACCCAGTTTCTCCTTGAAAATCTGGGATTGAAGTGATCTAGATTATTTGATCTTTGGTAGAAAAATCAGGATCTTTTTCATCTTTTGAACAACCAGGCTTAGGAGAATTGTTCAGAAGGTTCACAAGCTATAATGGTAGCAATGTAATCCCTGCAGGCAAAAGCACCAGACCAAAGGAAGTCAACTAAAAGTTCCTGTTGTTGCCACTGACAGTCTCTGATTGTTGCGTGTGCAAGCCTTAATGCTCAAGTCAGATTTTTATGGCTCAGATTTGATTTTTGTTTGGCTGTCCAGATTACTTTTTAAATGGCGGCAACAATCAGATTCAGGTCACTCTTGGCTGCAGTGTGAACGCAGCTGAAGTGTCAGGCTACATCACAGAAAGGATCCTTACAGAGACAGACCTTCTTGTTTAGGAGTACGCTGCTTTTTTTAAAACCAGGAACTGATGTTTTACTGTCACTTTCAGAGCTTGCAGAATCCACTGACAAAATCAGAAATGTAACCTCTCGAGACACAGAAGTAGCTTTTCCACCGCTACGTAGTTAATGTTTCACTATGATGTCTTGATGAGTTAAATCAGATTCAACACTATAGTTGTTGTATCACAAATAACCAATAGAGGGAGCCGTAGAGCAGCTACAGCTGTGATCTTTGGGGTAAACTTGCTGGATTTGTCAATGGAGTCTGGTGACTTTTAAAAGAACGCAAACATTTGTTCTGTTTCTTAAAAAAAAGCCTCTCCTCTGAACAAAAATGTATCAATGTAAGAATCCCTCCTGTAAAGAATAGGAGCCTTTCAGTGGCAATAACCAGCACTTTCATTGGATTAACTATAAGAACATGCAGCTTTCCCTGAGAGATTACGTTGCAGCCATCACAGCCTGCATCAAATCTTCAATCTCCAAACTTTTAGTACCCATTAAGACCCTATAACATATAACAACAAGGCCCAGGTGTACACCAGAATTCCCCTTAAAGATGAAAATAATCAAAGCCTGGGCCTCTAAGCGTCTGCACATGTAGCATCTTCCTCTCCTCGCTCACGTCCTTCGTTTTACCGTCAGAGTGTGGAGCTGTGTTGAAAGCATTCATGGCTCACTCAGTAAGAAACGCAGAAACAAAAAGGGCTACATAACATACACTTTTGCATATAAATTATTGGCATTTTAATTGTTCTAGATCAGTACTACGCTGGAAAACGAGATCAAATCAAATGTAATGTGGTAATTGTGTAACAATAAACCCACTGGTTTAACACATTCCTCTGGTTGTAATCTCTCCAACGAGAAGGATTCTGAGGGTGCACTTCCTTTTCAAAGAGAGAGAAAAAAGAAGCCTTCAATCAAAACGCAAGAGTACAATCTGCTCCAATATTCCACAAGTGTCAAAAAAAACATCGGACATTTTACATCTCTGTTCCTCGTAGTTATGATGGATTGCGGGTGGAGACATATTTCGCAGATGTGTTAGTCAGGGCCAAGATACTGTTGTGTACGTAGCCCTGGAGTCTCATGGCATTCAGAGCTACACGGTTCAAATATAAAAAGCAAAAAAAAAAAAAAAGAAGAAGGTCCTCCCATTCCAAACGGAAAGAAAAAGGCGAGCGAGACAAGAGGGGAGGTCATTGGTCATCCTTACAGGACGTTAAGAGGTTTCTTTTTTTTTTTTAACCCTGCCCCCTCAGTCATGTTTTCCTCTTTTCTCTTGGAGAAATGCATCATCAGTCTGCTCTGTGGGGTGAAGCTGCGTCCAGGCTTCAGTACCGTTTGCAGTAACCATCTCCGTGGTTCGTGTGGGTGTCAATGAGGTTTGATAACGGTGTCTTCTCTACTTTTTAAATCCATGACTAAATCTGTGTGTGTGTGTGTGTGTGTGTGTGTGTGTGTGTGTGTGTGTGTGTGTGTGTGTGTGTGTGTGTGTACTGGCAGTTGACTTGCCGGTGATGCTTGAATTTGTTGTGTTGCTAATTTATTGTGTTCAACGGGAGCATCACATCTGGGCTCGTTTCTGTCCTCACCAGGCGAAAGCCCAAGCGTCTTTTTTTTTTTTTCATCCTCTCTTCCCTCATCGAATTAGCCGAGGCAAGGGCGGGTTGGGCCCATACTCTGGGCCAATAGGAAAGCTTGTACCACTTCCTGGGTCTGCTGCGGCGTAGTGTTGACGTCCTCCAGGGCGTCCGCCACTGCAAACTGCCGGTCCCTCAGCCGGTTCCAGTTGGAAAGTACGTTGTGGTATTCAAACACCTTCTCGTAGTTCCCCACTGAGTTGTAGAGTTTGATGAGGCCTCGGTAGTCGTATTCCAGTCCGCTGTAACCCTCCCCGAACAGCTTCTTACCTAAACAGAGTAAGGAAACATCACTTCCTGTTTTTGTAATCATTCCAGAGCAGGGTTGTCATGATACCAGAAGTTTAAACTTTGATGAAATACTGGTAAAAATCAAACGATATCAATACTGGTTTCAATATTGCGGCAACAAAAAATGAACTTCTTGGCACACAAAGTGGGTGATATTTGTTTTTTAAATAACCAGCCTGCACAAAGTCACTGAACTCAACATATGTAATACTGTAAACTGTGCAGAAGAGTTAAGTAGGATTTACCTCCAATAATATATAAACCAAAAATAAATCATCCCTTTTCAATAAGTACTCATTATCTAGAATAACTGTGTTTTCATCTGCAGGGAGTACGGTCTTATATGTTTTAGTTTTCTTCTGTTTGGGACATTTTGAGGGCGTCAGTCATCAAGCTGTGATGTGAAGCCTGTCTCCCTCCTCTGCTTCCTGTCCATTTGTAAAAGACACCAATGTAACTTCAGCATCTTTATGATACTGAAGTTACATTTGAATACATAAAAAGGTATTGGCTGACCACACCATGCACAAGTAATCCCCCCCCGCCCCCGCCCACTTCTCCCCTGTGTCTGACCGATAGCGATGGAGCGCAGGTAGAGTCTCTCTGCGTCGTCGTACTGGTTCATATCGTAGTTGTAGAGGGAGGCCAGGTGACCCACAGACAGAGCCACCTCGTAGTCCTCATGACCCAGGAGCTGCTCCTTGATCTGGATGGCTTTGATGTGCATCTCCTCTGCCTCCTGACGCACACAAATAGAGAGATACGGGTCAAACACTAGCTAAAATGATTGAAATGAAGTGGATATCTTCTAAATAGTATCGTCTCTTAGCACAAAAGTCGTTGTTTTGTTACTGTTAGTCTAATTACAGGGAAACACAAAAAGGGAAATTATACTGTATAGACTCAGTTTGTCTGTTTTTATACAAATCAGGCTGCTGAGATTTCTAACAAAATAAGAAAATCTGATGTTTGATATATCAAATTTAAAGAACTCTAAAAACATATCGTCAACACCTACCTTGAACTTCCTCATGGACTGGTAGAGTCGTCCGAGGTTGCCGTAGTGTTTTGCCGTCTGGACGTTGAACTCTCCAAAAGCCTTCTTAGCGAGCTGCAGCGAGGAGAGGTGGAGGTCATGAGCCTCCTGCAGCAGGCGCTCTTCTGTCTCCTTATTGTGGCAGTCGATGGCGATTTCCTCGAGGATCAAAGCTGAGCCAATGAAATGGAAGCAAAAGTTAAATGCTTTAAGTCACATCCGTCTCTGATGTATAAACATCACTTCACGGGGAAAGAAGTCACATCCCAATCTGAGATAACTCTTCAGAAAACCAAACTTGCAGAAGCAGACAACAACTCCTGGATTCTGCAAGATAAAATAACCTTTATCACCTACAGAGTCTGGTGGTTTAAAAACAGATATTTAATGGCTGTTTCTCGTCTTTAAAAAACTGCTCACAAATGAATCAAAATGTCTATCACTGTAGGGATCCCCTGTGCAATGTTATCAAACACTCCTAATAGCTATTTGAGTCTGTAAGAACAAGAGGATGTACCGTGAGGGGAAATTCTGTTTTACACTGTTTTGTTATTGAGAGCTGGTGAGTTTGTTTGTTAATAAACAAACAAACAAACTCCCCTCTGTGACCTTCACATCTTCACACGGTGGGCAGCAGCACTACATCTCAAGCATATTTCAACAAGTTTACCTTTGACTCTCTTGGAGGAAGCCAGCAGCAGGTGATCCTCAGGCAGAATGTGAGTGATGATGTCTATGGCACGTTCTGCATGGAATCTGGGGGGAGGGGGGAACACAGCAGCTGAACCCAACATGTAGTCCAACTCAGACTTAGAAAGGAACTGGATTTAATACAGGATAAACACGTCCAAGACAGGCAACATGTTTCCATTAAAGATTGTTGTTGTGAGGCTCAGATCAGGATAACAGAGCACTACCAGGCCCCTTATAAACACAACACTTCCAAAGGGTTTTAGTGCTGGGCATTGGAAATATAAAAATATGGATATAGTTATGACTATATATTCACATAAAAGAAACTTTCAAGTTCAGGTTTGAGCATATTTTCTTCACGTCAGCTTTAACGCTGCACGTATTCAGCTTCATTCTTTACATTTCAATCTTGTTTATATCATTAATTTTTTGATCTTTTGTCATTTTGGTTATATTCTCTTCATTTTCACTTTATATCCGTCATTGCCATCAAAACAAATTATATCGATTTTGCCTTTGTTGTTCTTAGCTCCACTTGATTCTGACTTTTTGCTCCATATTTTACTCTGGATATTTTAACTTTGAAAATATTTTCTCGACATTTCTACATAATTGTTATAATTTTTTAACTTTATTCTTGACTTTTTTTCTCAACATTTCTGCTTCAATGTTCAGCTTTATTGTTTTAATATTTCAGATTTAAACTACATTTTGCCTTCCTTGTCACACTACTATTTAAAAATGTAACATTTGTTAAAAAAAAGACTTCTTTGTCACCATATTGCCGTTTCTTTGCACTTCACCTTTATTGTCAGCAGTTCGATTTTATTCTTGACATTCTGACTTTATTCTCAACATAGAGTGTATCCTCAACATTAAGACTGTTGTGATCATGAGGACTTTATTCTCAAAATGTTCACTTATTTACTGACATTAACACCTGATTGTCAGAAGTGAAGGATAAAAAAACGTCCTTCTCTTTTATGTTTCCTGATCCTTGGCCCTGATTGTCAACATATTCGGTTAAATCACAGAAACATCTTTCCCTCAGCTCCTTTTCCTCGTCTATCAGTGGCTGAAAGGTCAATACTTGTTATGGAAAAGCACACGACGACAGCCTAGAGCCACAGAACATAACAGACAGTACAGAGAGTCCCAGTCATGTGCTTAATGTCTAATGCAATTAGCTGCTGGTCTCAGAATAGTTCAGAGATGGGAAGATTCATTGTACTCACAGAGCGTTGTCAAATTTCCCAGAGCTGTACTGGTGCACGTACGAGGAGTAGGCCAGGTCTTCATGGGCGGTGGCAACGTGGATGTTCTTTCCCCCAAACACAGACTGTCGGATGTCCAGGGCTGTCTGAAATTTATACAGAAAAACAAAATAAGATATGACTAATAACCCACACTGGCTTTAAATTTAAACACAACGCTCTCTAATCGCTCTACGTACCTGGTAAATAGCGACTGATTGGCATATGTTGTCTACATTTAATAAGTAAAATCCATAATCTAGCAGCGTGTCTGAGTACTTGGGATGCTTGTGTCCAAAATGCTCTCTGTAAGACACAAAACACTGAATCAAAATTCACGAGAACAAAAAGTGATAAGAATAACGTTGAGTCCCCGTACAGACGCAGCAGGTTACCTCGCTAGAAACACTGCATGTTTGATCAGCTGCTCTGCTTTTCTGAACTCTCTCTTCACCACGCAGGCCTGCAGAGGACACACGAGTCACACATATTTAGTCAAAGGATTTCCTTTAAGCTGAGCTACTCCACAGATACATTTAGGTACTTTTAAAAAATTAATATATTTTTGATCATATCGACCTTTGAGGCTTGTCGGAGGACGTCAACAACGACTTTGACAGGCAGCCCGGGAGTGATTTCCTTCATAGCCGCTATACACCACCTGTACGCCTGGAAAACAGAGGAAGAAAGACAAACTCAATCCAAGTCTTTACTGCTGGTTAACACAGTGTAAATAATAACAATATAACTATTTAAATTTTTATTTTGGGGTGTTTTGTGACTTTAATGGAGAGATAGGACATTGGATAGAGTTGGAAATCAGGGAGAGAGAGAGAGTGGGGAATGACATGCGGGAAAGGAGCCACAGGCTGGATTCAAACCGGGGCCACCTGCTTGGAGGACTACAGCCTCCATACATGGAGCGTGCGCACTATAACTATTTAAAAATGGATCTGTCACAGCATAATGTTTGTATAATCATGTTTACCTTTATCTATTACAGCTTTACTTTTAGATTGAGAATTCATTTTTTTTTGCATCTGAAAGCTAAGGCTGCATCTTGTTTCACCTCTTTGCATGTTGGTTCATGATGAGAATAAATAACTGTTAAGTTTCATTTTAGTTTTTAAAAGAAGTAAAGACAGCAGCATGGGGCTGTAAGAGATTATGTATTTTGCAGAGTGTGGCTAATGTTAGCTTTGCTTGCACCACCATCCTTCGCTCCTTGCAGGATAATGTCCACATGCTGAATGTGGTTACACATTGATCGCTGGAGAGTTTATAGGCCAGTTTATTCTAATTCTCATCTATCATAATGACTCATTAACTTGCAAAACATTTTAGCATATTTTTTTATATATATTCCAGGGCGAAGAAATCTTTTAAAAGAGCCAGAAAAGAAAACAATAAACAAAACATAAAAAACAATGTACGCACTGATGGACTCTTTCCGTTGCATAGTAACAACTAAGGGTTAAAACTAAAAGCACAACCCTGTTTTGCTACATAAGAAATGTAAGATAAATATCTCAGTCATTGCTGATGATCAGCTGAACGTACCTCATCGTAGTGGCTTTTGGCGAAGAGCAAGGCACAGAGCTCGCCGTACAGCGCTGCCTTGTTGGCCTGGTGGCCATGTTTGGCGAGTTTGTCCATGTAAGACTGAGCGAGCTTGAAGGTCTCCTCCCCCAGGTGGTACTTACAGTTTCCATTGCGGACATGAAGCAGCCTGTGGAGACAAGAGGGGCGTCTATTTTTTTAATTATTTTTTTGCATTGATCATAGTCACATCTCCAGGGACCAATCCACTGTTTCCCAGCACACAACTATGGCCTTGGACTCATCCAAACCGCTTCACACTTGGCCGCAAACCACCCCAATATCATCTAACTAGTGCGCACAAGATAAATGTAAATGTATACAGTAGGGGTGCAAACGAGTTCATTAAATAATAATCGGTTACAAAAAAAATGTAATCGATAATCGTTTTGTAGTCCACATTTTTGGAAATGTTTCTTGTTGCATTGTGGGTTCTAGGATAGGCCTAATTCAAAACAGAAAAAAAGGAGCACGAGCACAAAAAGAAAATAGATGACAAACAAAGCGCTGATAAAGGCTCTGTGCTGAATACGCTGCTACCTAACAAAAATACCCCCCTATGAATTCACAATGTACAAAAAGTCCCAAACAAACAAAATATGCAATATGATCTACGAAAGTTCAGTTCAAATTGTCTTTTTAGTCCACAGAAAAAGAAAGACTTTCACTTTGCGATTACAGCTTTACCCCGCCAAACCAAAGACGTTTGATCATCCAGGACAGAGCAGCATAACTAGATGTTTTCCTATATTTTAGAATTTTAGATGATTATTTTAAAATCTTTTAATAACTACAACACGGAACGAGCATATAGGGAGACAGAGCTCATAGCGGATGGACGAGCGAGATTGAGCGAGTGTGTCATTACGCACAGAGGAGAAAGATGAAACAGACACTGAAATCGTTCACATGTTCTATTGTAACTTCATTTACCAGAGTAAAGTGTGCTCTACACTGCAGACTGGAGTCTTTGTTAACACAGTGTTGCGGTCAAAACAGCTTCAACGTGCGATGAGTGCGCATTGATGTCTGCACGTCCGCTCGCCACACTCACTGCTCTTAATTATAATAAAGTGTTAAAACAGTCATAAGATGTGTGAACTTTTATTGGAGGTTTGCGGTCTGTTGAAGTAAGAAATGTCATATTTGAATGTTAATACAATGGCCTCTTACTAACAATTATTAAAATCCCGAAGATTCAAATTAATCAATAAATACAGTCAGCATCGCGTCATAGTTGGGGGCGGGGCCTCCCGTGGGGGAAAAGAATCACAGAAAAAAAAAGAACTACAAAACAATTACTCAAGTACTCGCTTTAACAATGGGAAGAGTAATCGATTAGAGAAAATTTTGCATTTCTGCACCCCTAGTATACAGTATTTTTTACTTTTTGGGACTTTAGGTACAAGGAGCTTTTAAAAGTAGTTCCTGATCCATCAAACCACAGATATATCATATTTAAAGACTGACCTGACACAGCACTCCACAGCTCTGAAGCAGTGAAGGACCTCACTGTGGAGCGTGCACAGCTGCAGGCACGACAAAAAAACTTTCTCTGCATCTCCATACCAGCCTGCATCAGACAGGAAGCCACCTAGAATGAAAAGACATCAGATTACTCAAACTGTCACCACGTCAGAGGATGTTACTCATGAAACCTTAGCATAAATGATGTTTTTTAAACTTATCAACACATGCTCTGCTTAAAACTAACCTCATTGTGCACATGTGTGGGTGTACCACAGTTTAATCACACATGAACTTGTAAAGGGAAGAGGACATTATCTCTTAAATACATCAATAGTAGTAACAAATGTTTTAAATAAGATTAAATTGGACAGATTTAAATTGATAAAAAAATAAATGTGGCTACTGGCAATAAGCAGACGTCTCTCTGATCTCTGATATATCTTTCCTATCAGCTGAAGCTATGATAACATCACTGGGATGAATGAATGGCCTCTTCTTGTAATCTCACTGTTTCTCTGTTCCCGCTCACCACTTACCCAGCACAAAGCCAAACTGGATGGCCTTCTCTTTGACGTGGGCATCTGACTCTGCAATGTAGGAGCAGCGGCGGCTGAAGGAGTTAGCCAGGACTGAGGCCACTTTCACACCGTGGTCCATCAGGGCCTGAAAGCAGTGGTGCAGAAGGTGTCTGCAGAGAGGAGAGGAAAACAGGGGAGGACCATGTGAGACTTTGGCAGTCCAAACTTTTCTGATAACCTTAGTTTAAAGAGACAATTTATGGGTCAATGAGGATGGTGTGGGGTTTCAGGCCCACTTTCAGTCCCATTATTTTCTCACCTTTTGTCTGAAGCTCGCAGCACTTTAGCAAACACCTCCAGTTCACAGAACTCTCCTCCCAGCTGGCAGAGCCGGCCCTGCTGGTAAAGCTGAAAGACACAAAGAGACAGAGGGACGAGGTGAGGACGGACACTCACTGGTGATGCTCTCTGCAGAAGCGTACGTGATTATATCTGAAACTACAATGGTTGAGCGTCTGTCTTTTTTTCAATTATCTTAAAGAGCCCATATTATGCCGTTTTTGGGGTTCGTATATTTAATCTATGTTCCTACTTTTGTACATTCACAATAGATAAAGTTCTAAAAAAAGTGTCTGTTTTCATGTACTGCTCCGTCAGCTACACTCTGTTGAGCCCACACTGTTAGACCCCACATGGGCCAAGTCTGCTCTGATTGGTCTGCCGATCTGCTCTGTTATTATTGGTCAGTTGCTCAGCACGCGTCTCGGAAATTTCAACATGAGCTGCAGGTCTTGCCACAACAAGCCAATGGGCTTAGATCAGTGATCTCACACTGACAATGACGACACACTGACAAATTTTTATCGAGGGGTTCTAGAACCGAGCGTTACATGCAGCTAATGCTACAGCTAACAGGAGGACGTAGGAGAAGCCGCGTTTCCGCGGACTTTGAATTTTTGCACATAGATGTGCCTAAACATGCACAGGACACTTGGAAAACACACTAAAGAGCATATACAACCAGAAAAAGCATAATATGGGACCTTTAAATTCTATTGTATTTGTGTTATGGGAGACACTTTAAATTGTTGCCTGTTGTTTAGTTGAAACAAAAATTCTGCTGATGTCTAGCCTGTCATCAAAATGCACTCAACTGGAAGCTGTTATATTCAGTGGCTCTCAATGGTGGGGTCTATTGGAGGGGGGGGGGGGGGATTGTTGGTCTCAGCTGTGTCTTTTTATCTGCAGTCATCTGTTGAAATGCCATAAAATGTACAAGACCCCTAATATCCTGTATACCAACATGAGACTCATGTTTTACAGGTAAGAAGCATGTTTATTGGAGTTTTCCAAAAGTACCAGCAGTTGGAGATTTTACCAGACCACATTGATGCATGTTTCAGGTCCTATCACTATTGTTTTGAGCTAAACTAGTTTACTATATATTATTTAAAGAATTTCAATCAGAGAAAGAAGCCCAGCAACAACTGTAGGAAGCTTGGCTAGCAGTCTGAAAAGCATGTGAAAGAGACCGACTTTTAATGTAATACTGTTTTGTTCAGCTCCTCACAAAACCTTTTGATTTGATAAACCAAGTGGAAGCTCTGCTCGCAGGCCCCTGACTTCCTGTGTTCACCAAGGAGTTTCTAAAGCCGTTTTCAGATTGAGATTCTGCAACAGTGCCGTAATGAAGCCCTGCCGCTATTACTCTTATCTACTTTCAAATTGGTGACCCAGTCCGTGATTTCCCATTACGTTACCGTGTTGCAGAAGCACAAGGTGTGAAGAAAAAGCAGGTGCTTCACATACACGCACAATCAGACATGTGCACGCACGACTTGGTCCCACTATCCCTCCATGACACGAAGGTGAGACATTACAGGGGCATAAATATCGCACATTAAAACTGACAATATGAAAAGGACATAAAAAAACACTGATTTTAGTTTTTCTTTTTTTTTTCCAGGTTTAAATCACCTGGGGTCTCATTTATAACTGTTGCATAAGCACAAAACGGGGTCTGAAACTGGCGTACGCCTTTTCCCACGCAAAGTTTGTCATATATAAAAACAAACCTGACGGTAAAATGTGCACACCGGTAAGCAAACTCTGACCCAACCGTACGTTCATTTTGGAGGCATGGGAAATTGGTGACACAGACGATGAAGTGGTGAACTGAAGCCTGCAGATACATATTGATGTCTCTTCCACATTTTATTTAACTAAATATCAAACTTTACTGACAGATCCACGTCATCAGAATCATTCAAACCGATGGTTTTATTTAGGCTATAATTGCGCATGTAGTGAGCCGTTTCATTATGACAATATATAAACATAAAATAAAATAACATACATATTACATCAGCGCCGTCTCGCCTTCATTATCCCGGACGGACCTCAGAGGACGGGACTTGTACACTAATGTAATCACTGATATAGAGTTAAAAATTAGACTAACACAAACACCATAGAGCATTTTCATTAATATCTTTCAATATCGTGCATTTATCATCTAGTGTGATTTTTAGTTTTATTAAAGATGCCTGCGTCAAGACGCACAGAGACACGGCGATGGCTTCACACATTTCACCTTCTCGTTACTAAGCACTTCATCTGAGTAAAGTGCACTTCATCAGCTGCAAGTATTTATTCTGTATTTATAAATACAGAATCGAAATTTAAGTATTTATTCTGTAAATAATTCAAGTGTGGACATTAAGTCGGAGCATCTCTGACACGATCATTAGGTCTATATATCCTCATAATGAGTCGCAGAGCAGACACAGTTTCCCATGAAAAAAAGGGGCCAACAATCAAAAGTTTTTGTTCGTTGATCAAACTTTTGATTACTATTATCATACAGTGAGGCAGACTGCTGACTGACGTGAGCACTCTGACAATATGAACAAGTCAGTGTGGGTCCTGTAAACATGTAAACATTGCAGATATACCCGTGTGTAATGATGAACGGTGGATGTTTTGGGGCTGTAGGAGGACAGCGTGAATGCAGCAGCGACGTGGTGTCATTCTCTGATTTTTTTTCAGTTTGTGATCCTCCTGCTGCAGTAAACTATCCATATGTCCATTTTATCCTCCACTTCATTCACAAACTCCTCCGTTTCTGGGTCAGAAAGTTTCATTTCTTTGTCTAAACTTCCGGGATCCAGCGCTGGAAACCTGTGATCTGCCCCCTCGTTTGTATGAGGGGGCATTTTCATTCACAAGCTGCTTTTTATTGACCGTTTATGGTTGAATGTGGGCGTGTAGAGGGCGGAACATGGGACTAATCTACGTGCGCACATTTCCAGGTGGATCGTGATTTATAAAGGGAACTTTGCGTGCAGGTGTGCGTACCAACGGTTTTATAAATCTGAATCATTTTGTGCGCACGCCATTGCCGGGTTTTTGGCGCACATACATTTTTAGGATGGATTCTACGCACTCTTTTATAAATGAGACCCCTGGTCTCTTTGCTCTCCAGAGGTGAAGAACTCTGAATACTAATCACTGACTTTAACTATAATTGCCACTCTGAAGTACCTGACTCTAGAGCCGAACCGTACTGACAGACACTCATCCACAGACTGGTCTTGCATTAATCGATATATTACATACAACAATCGACCTCAGAACATCTTCGAGAGGATTAAAGTTCAGGGTTTGCTCCGTCTGTGTCGGTCACAGTCATAAACTGCCCCAGAAACCCCATGAAAGGTGCTGTGGTTACAAAATCCTCCCACAATCTGTAATGTAACATATATATATATATACATACATATTAAATGAAAAAGGGTAACCGTTTTAAATATAGATTTTCTTTTACACAACTGTGCCATGCTTCTCAAGTACAAGTTTGAAAAACGCACGTACAGTATAATTTTAAGTGGAGCATATAAAGCAAACGCATGTTTGGGTTAATGAGTGGTGAAGCATGATGATGAAATCTAAATTACAGAATCCAAACAAAACCTAAATTTACCTTGTTTTTATCATTCTAAATGTCATTATTACACCACTGTGTGTCTACTGTGTTGCCTCAATACCTTCATAACAGTGATGAGCAGAGTAACTTGTGACAGCAGTCTAACTCAAGTGGGTCAAATTTAGGTCAAAAACACGTCCAGTGGAGCTCATCTTACACTCGTGTCCTGTTTAAAAGGGGCCTCAGTGAAGACAGCTAACGCCACCTCATGCTCCTACTTATATGCACAAATTGCTTATAATAAACAGGATCTGCTCAGTGGCATTTAATGCAGATTGAGAGCTCCTCATGGGCCTTAAAAGATAGCCGCAAGCTGGCTTTTTCAATCTTGTGTAAGACATATCACTGCTTTTATCACAGGATAAGGTTTAACCCAAATGTGCGTTTCAAATCAGAATTGAATGCATGAAAACCAGAAGTTCCTCACTAAATAGAACACTTCATCCTATAAAGTTCCCACTGTTGCTATAAATGTCAGTGAAGAATAATGTCAAAGTGCCTCAGCACTTTGTGATGTCAGAATGAGGGCAAAAAACCCAGAAACACCTGTGTTGAGTATGACTTTGCAGTTTTGTAGGGATTTAGGGTAGTCGTGCTATCTTGATGAATTTAGAAAGTTGGAAACAAACTTATGCATCTTCATGAAGAGACCAAAAACTTAAACTACAAGTTTCCAGGTTGGCTGCCCCTGGTAGACAAGACATGTACTTTGGAATTATACATCAGGGTCAGACTAAAAGCAAAGCCAATTTGGGGATGGGAACATTCATACTTACGCACCACTTGCACGTTACAAGTATTCAGATGTAATTTGCATGCTGCTGTTGTCTTGTGTCAACACCGACTATGTACTATCACTTATAACAAATCTGAATCCTCATAAAAGCTATTTCAGCAATTTTTTGACATGTTTATTACATGTAATCACAGGATAATCTGTCTAATTTGCGTTTATAAGGCATTAGAAGTCCAGATTCTTGTGATTTATGAGGGACCATGACGGGCCACTCACGATTGACAACAGGGAGGCAATCCACAACAGAAATGGAATGACAACTGAACCATCAAGGTCGGCCTTAAGTAGCTTAAAGTGTCAGTAAATTGAATCTAGACACAATTGCTGGAGAAGGCGGCGAAATCAACCTAGCTTTGTGTGCCTCCAGGTGATGTTATAAAGCTTTGACTTGACTCATTTGATGTTCCAGAGAGCTAGAGAAATACTCTCAGGTACCATGACAGAGCAGTGTAAATGACTTTGGGATCAAACAGGTAGTGCACATCCACACTATCTCATATCACAGACACTAGTACTTTATGACTTCATGTCAACAAACTTGGAATATAAGTTACTCAATCACTACAAGAAGAAGACTCTGTGGAGCATATGGTCACCTCTTGATGTTTGCTTGAGGTGTGACACACAGCACAGGATGGTTTATTCATTATTTTGCCTTGGGTTCAGGGTGTTGTTTACACTATGTCAGTTTTACTGTAACCATTTCCATCTATGTATGACACGCTGTTTCTCACGTGACACAGCATGTAAGACCATGTCAGGAAACTTTGAGGCAAACCTCTGACCCATCCTGTTACTGATGGAAGTTACAAACATTTCTATTCAGAAGTTATAAACAAAAATGGGAAAACCCTTTAAAAAAAAAAAGTTGTGTTGTGATGTCTTGTTAAGTAGGAATGTGTAAACTCCACCACACATCACAAATGATGATCCGTGTAACCATGTACTGATATAATTGTCATGACAACAGACAGGAAATCTAAAAACACGGCTGTATTCATGATCTATTCAGTATTTCCAAAATTCTGGTCATTGCCCTGTTTATACTTAAATGCCGCCCTGTTTTTTTTTTAGTGCTAAATGTTATGACATTTTATGTGGGTCAAAGGGAACGGAATTTTGTTTTCAAGTCCAATAAGTTGCTGCTGCTTTGCGACCTATTGCAATTTGACAGACTTATGGTTTAAAAAAAAAAAAAAGCTCAGATCTTTATGAACTAGTTTGTTTGAATGTCTAACAAAGGCTACTTTAAATAAAGAGGCCAAAACTGATGTTTGACAATGACTACACTACTTAACAGAAGGGATGGTTAGATGAAAAAATGAATCCACTCATGTGCCATTCTTTTTGTAAGGATCAGTGACTTGATATAACAGTCTCTTAGGGCTTTCACACTGGAAGAAATCTCCTGAAAAACTCAGGATATTTCCCATAGGAGCTGTATATATATGTGAATGCAAACAGTCAAAGTTTTTGCTCGGACTTCCACCGGAGTTTCTCCTGCCAGGTCCCTAGTATTTTTTCAATAGCAAGTCCGAGTGGGCTGACGTGAGAACGTGGAAACTTGCAGACCAATGAGAAGCTTTCAAAACGATCCTACGAGACACTACTCAGCCTCAGTTAGGAGACCCTTCTATATTTAAAGTTCTAGGCAGGACTTTAAGCTTTGAACACTGATGAAGGCTTTAAGCTGTAACACGTCCGATGTCGATCTGCACACTGCTGCTCTACCCAGATTATAAAAATGTTAGAGGGCATTGAGTGTGCCAACTTTTCTGTTTTCTTATAAGCCTTTGTGCCTTGGTCGTGCATCTGAAGATTTGTTACTGTTTGAGTTTGCGCCTTTTTCTGCTGTTAGGATTTAAAACTTTGTCAGCTCCACTTTTACATTTTAAGTTATGTGTGTGGAGTAATGCATCGTAGGGTTGTCACAATACCACATTATTAAACTTCCGGTACGATTCTAGTAGAAATCAAAACGATATCAATATCTGTTTGGATACTACAGCAACAAAAATACAAGTCCCAGGCACCCAATATTGGGTAATTTATTGTTCTTTATTACCAAAACAATTCTCCAAACTCCTGCACACTGTGTAATTCACACATGGCTCCTTCTCTCCATTTCCTTATGGTAGCTTTTGGTTTAACACATTTCTTTATAAGCTGTGGTGCATTTCTTTGTCATTAAATAAAGGAGATGGTATCATTTTAAAACACTTGGTATCGAAAAGTACATAATCGAAATTTAGATCGACATATAGTGATGTATTGCAATATGTATCCTATTAGGACCCCATGTATAGCGATATGTGTGTCGTATTGTGAAGTTCATGCCAATACTCAGCCATAAAGATGAGAATCACACTGGTCCAATAACACCACATAGTGTAAAGGAGTGACACATTTCATTTACAGTCTGATGTAATTAGCTTTAGGTGGTTCTAGACCACTTTTACTGAGGGGGCCAAACTGGGGCCAGTTGTTTTGTCAGAGGGGAACATTAAACCCAGGTGAAAAATAGACAAAGATGATCGCTTTAAAAATATATAAATCATGCCAAATAATAGCGCACATCATTAAATACCATGATTTATATTTGTCTCAGTATTTATTACTAGATAGTCAGTCCGGTTGTTGGGTCACATACTGTACGTGTTATGAGGGGGTCTCTTCCTTTTGGAGGGGTGGCCACTGGGGGAACCAAGCTCAGTGTCATAGGGGCCCTGCCTAGAACCGCCCATGTTTAGGATCATCACCATCATGTCTACCAGTGTCCCGACTTCTTCATTTATTTTTTCCTCTCCTACAGACAGTTAATTCCTCTTCATCTTTCTTTCATGGACAAACTTTTGGTTTGGCAAGGCCAATCAGGGCAACGAGAGTGAGTGAGTGAGTGCTGTCAGATGGGGCCCCCTTAGGGAGGTTGCCTACTGTACTGTAGTTGCACAATTTGCATATTTTAGGCCACTGCTTTGGTTTAGGTTTTTCAGCCCTGGGGGGGGGGGGGGGGGGGGGGGGCAAGGCAAATGTCTGTTGACAAGCAGCGCCTCTGAGGAGCTTCTTTTTCTGCAAGTTCAACATATATGGTGTACATACAAGCTGTTTGGAATAGGCTGGAGGACTGTGTAAACAAAGAGACATAAGAGGGACAAGAAAAAGCTGTTTTACGCCCTGAAGAGGCAGCTAACAGTGTACAGCAATGTTAGCTGCTGCTTACACTAACTCGTACAGTCTGCTCGCTGCCACACACACCTGAGCCTCCTCGCTGCCATCTCTTACCTTATAATAGACATCGAACTGTATGTTTTCCGGGAGCGACCTTATGTCCCTTCTTGAGCGGCTGTAGTTGTCCACCACAGCCGAGATAGCGGTGTTGTAAAGGGTTTCAGGGATCCATTCGAGCTCCACCGCCGCCATGTTGTTTTCCCTCTCCTAAAAAAAACACAGCCCAGCAGCTACAGCCCTCCCCAAATCTCCCTACACTCACTACCTCGATTAAAACACGTCCTCCGCGGGGCCTCATACAACATCCGCCTTACAGAGAATCACAAATATAACCGAAGTACCGCTGCGACTATAACAAACACGCTGTTTAATTCCCATTTCCCCCCTTCATCTTCAATTACTCGTCGACCCTACAGCAGTTCCGTCCCCCCCCCACGTCCCGACGTGAACATCCACTGGCGCTGACGCAATGACGTCATCGTGCAGGAGATTATTGGCAGAAATAAACCTTTTATTGTAAAAACAACACAAACTCCCCAATCTCAGATAGTAATGTATTCTGTTTGACATTAATCATTAGAATTTAATTATTAAATAATTGTTTAGTAAATTCCAAACTTGTTATGTCGGTGTCTTAACATGCAATAACTTTGTAATTCACTGCTTTATAATTGTCTATTTACTTACTCAGTCACTGCACTTTAACTTTAACTGTTTATTTATTTATTTATTTATTCATTGCACTAAAACTGTTTATTTACTCATCCAGTCACTGCACAATAATAACTGTATATACTCTTTCACTGCACTATAACTTCACTTATTTGCACTATATATCTCTATATTTATATTTGTTTAATTAATCAGTCACTGCAAAAATAATAACTGTATATATTCTTTCAGTCACCACAACTGTCTATTTATTTATAATTATTATCATTCATTCACTGAACAGCAATTGCTCTGACCACTTTTTACATACTTCTCTCTCATATCAACACAAATATATTTTTGTTGTTGTTTTTGTAAACGCTGCTGTTTAGGATTGCTGCTAACGAAGTTTCGTTGTGTCCTTGTATACAATGATAATAAAGATTCTATCTATCTATCTAATCATGTAATGAAAAGTTTATATTATCAGAATCAATACTGTGGATTTATATACTGTATTATTATCAATCCACTAATATTAATCTATGCATACTCTTAATGCAAATACTGAAAGAACTGAATGTATATTAACCCATCTGATGCATAATTACATATTGTATTATCATGTGTATCTCAACTTTTTTGGACTACCCACCACTGTACTATATTGTCTCATTTAGTCTTGTACATAGCATTTGCTTATTTTGTGTTTAACGTTGTACTTTTGTAAATATAGAGCACAGTTCACCAAAGTCAAATCCCTTGTGTGTAAGCATACCTGGCTGATTCTGGTTCTGATAAATAAAAACAATGTCCTCATGGGATACCACTGTACCAGTGTTTCCATATCTTGGATTGATAGCGTGTAAAGCAGCCCTTGATTGCTTGTCAAGGCCAGGATGATTTTATTTTCTGAGTTATTAAGCCGGCAAATACATTTATAAATAAAGATTCTCAAGATGACTTGCAGCATTGACCCCTGGCGCTACGGGGTATTCTCAGCAAGATTTGACTTGAAGTTTATGCAAGCTTGCATTACTGTAACAGTAAAATAGTGTCAGGGATAATAATCCAAATGGGTTTTCTTTTATTTTTTTGTATGATAAAGGAACAAGACATTTTAATTTCAGGACACACAATTCATATTAAATAAATCTATATCATCACTCTTAATCAGGTTATTCCTAAATATAATGACATGTTTCATGTATTAGTATCGTTCTTTTGTCTGGGATTTCTCGGAAAATGCTTAGTAAATAGCTCTTGATCGTCTTTCAATCTCAGAGAGTAAACACTGACAAATGTGGTTGTGTTCATCTGGATCTGTTTTTTTTTTATTTACATACGTTTGTGCAGCATTTTACCCTCTCTCCCTCCCAGTCGCTGCTCCAACATCCAACCGCTAGAGGGCAGCAGCTGCACTAGAGCAGGTAAATCTATGTGCTAGAAGAAGATAACTCTGACGTCATCACGTATGAGCATGCCTACTACGCTCGCACATAAACAAAGGCAGGACATAGCGCTACAGTAAGTGTACTCTTTTAATTTTATATACGACCAGAATCGAAAATTGGAGAGAGGTGCCTTCTCGAAACAATGGACAACGCACTTTTGATGCGAGTGAGTGTTTTCACCGACCAAGGAGGCAGGAAATACATGGAAGATGTGACCGAGGTCATAGTAGAGCCCGAGCCGGGGGAAGACGACTCGGCGTCGGTTTGTTCTCCAGCCGGTGACACGCAGACAGACCGGACCAGTACAACTGTGGAGTCCTCTCAGTTGTCAGAAGCATTATCTGAATTAGCACGAAGGGCAGACGAGAGTGTGGGAGTGGAAACACCTTTACCCGGAGGTCAGAGCCCGACTACAGCTGAGCCGAGCCCGGCGTGTCGGTCCCGCCGGTCGGTGGCTTTCTTCGCCGTGTTTGACGGACACGGGGGACGGGAGGCTGCGCAGTTCGCAAGAGACTATTTGTGGGACTTCGTGAAGAAACAGCGGGGGTTCTGGTCGGACTGTGACCGGGAGGTGTGCGCTGCCATACGCAAAGGATTTGTAGCCTGCCATCATGCTATGTGGAAAAAGCTGCGTAAGTTTATTAACACTTTACTAAGTTCTGATATACAACTTAACCCACATGTCCCTCTCCACCTGCTTCAGTGTGTACCTCAAACTAACCCGGGATAACACTAGTCTGTGTGGCCTACACCCTAAACGTTTTACTTAAAATCGTCTGTGTGTGTTACAGCTGTTGTCACCAGTTAACACGGTCACTCGTTAAACCATAACACCGGCTATCTCAAATGCATACCTCCGAATGTGCCGAATGGACTTTTTGGACTCCGGGACGGCAAAGTCACTCTCGCTTAGCTAACATTTTGTATCCGTTTTATTCATATTAAGGCAAACCAACATTTACAAACAATTTGCGCAGGTTACCTGTGTCTTTATTTAAGTACAACATGATTTTAGGGGTTAACAATGTTAGCAACCAAAGGCAGTGCAGCTAACAAAGTAACACTGCGTTCACGGAATGTCGGAAAAGGGCGTTTTCGACTTGGCAGTGTCACGTGAAGGCTTTCGTACGGGAGAAACAACATTTATTTTTTTGGTTAACGGGTTAAAACAACTTGACAAAGAAACATGACAGATTACAGTGAACGTTAATAAATCAAACATTGCAACTTACCCTCTTTGCTAATTTGACAATCCTGATACTGAATATTTATCTGTCAGTTGCTGGCCACATTTAGGTACCCTAATTTAGGTACCCTAAATGTCGTCGTGGATACTTAAATATGAAATATCATTTTGATCGAGTTCATGTTGTTTCACCCATAGGTTTCACCTTGTGAACCAGTTTGTCAGTATCAATGACTTTTAAACCTGGGAATTCCGAGCACCCCAGGAGCAAGTGAATACAGCAGTGTCGACTCTAAACAAAGCCTGCCCTAGCTCCCACAGGCAGATACAGAAGTACATTATGTTCACAAGATAAATCCCCGTCAATAGTCCACATATATATATACATTTTTATTAAACTCACTCTCTATCTGCTAGCGTATATGTAATGATTTACATGTATTTCGTTTTTTTACCCAATTCAAAGCCTATCGAAAAGTAGCCGATGGGTGCTGCACAGACACCAGCGGTGTGCTCAGCTGTCTGTCTGGATGTGCCTTTGGCATCTCAGCTGATATATTGCTGCTCAAACTGTCTACATTAATAAAAGCCATAGATACCATTAAAATAACGTTTCGAATTATAAACTCAATATTGTGTTTATTTTCATACCATCCGCCTTAACACTCAATGTCTCTCTTTTCTTTTTACAGCTGAATGGCCAAAGACACTTACAGGCCTTCCCAGCACATCTGGCACCACAGCCAGCGTTGTGGTCATCAGAGGAAATCGTATGTATGTGGCTCATGTCGGGGACTCTGCTGTGGTCCTAGGGGTCCAGGATGACCCCACAGTCCCCTTCATAAGAGCTGTGGAAGTCACACAAGACCACAAACCTGAACTACCCAGAGAGAGGGAGCGTATCGAAGGTCTGGGAGGGAGGTAAGACTTAATTCTAACCTGCTTCTGCACTGAATTTAAATATAGTTTTTATTTATAGCTTTTATACAATACTTGTTTTGTAAAGATCATTTTTACATAACCATAAATCAACAAGAAAGGCAAGAATTTTGATAGAGATCATGTCAAAACATGATGTGAATTAGCTGTTAAAGCTGTTTATGATGATGATGGTCTGAGACAGTAGATTGAAATGGTAAGTTAATGGCACAGTTTAGCAGGTGGAGGCAATTCAGGGAAAAGAAAAGGACATTCATTTCATGGACTAAACAAAATCCAGTTTCGTAATAGCTAATTCATTCACATTACTCACCAGCCTATCAACAACAAAGAAGTGATTGTAAACAAGAAGCATCTGTATTTCACAATAGCAGATCAAAATGTAATCTAATGTAATCTACCTCAGAGAATGATGTGTTTAACTGCCTGTGGTATGTCTACAGATAAGATACTGAGGTGTTAAGGTCCTTGGTGGCTTGCTTACAACAAACTTTTAAGCTTAAAGGAAAATACACAGCTGCCAAGATGAATTCTGGTATTTTTATTTTCGGTCCAAATAACTAATAAGGATCAAACGGTTGTGGGTTTGTGATCTTCCTCCAAAACACTGCTTCTTGTTATTCTTTGTAGTTTCAGGACACATATAAAGCAGCCCTCTCTTCTCCTCCTTCTGTTTTTCTACAGTGTAATCAAGAAGTCTGGAGTCAATCGGGTTGTGTGGAAGAGGCCGAGGCTGAGTCACAATGGCCCGGTCCGTCGGAGCACCGTCATTGACCAGATACCCTTCCTGGCTGTAGCTCGAGCTCTCGGTAGGAAAAGTAAAATAACAGTCATCTCAGTGAATGACCTGTTAGGATCACAGCAGAGCTGAATGACTACAGTTGCATTGTTGTTTTTTTGTGTTGCCATGAATAACTAACTAACTTTATTACAGTGAAAACCTTTATTTATTTTAGAGTTCTTCTCAAAGGTCCAGAGAGGTCAAACAAGTTCAACGATTTTTTTCCAATGTTTGGATCCAATAAACTGAATGACCCGTAAAACAAAATATATATATTATATATATATATATATACCTACTAACTTAATGATGATGGTTTCGATATCATTGATGATGGTTGTGACGATGGTTTTTGTTTGATAATGACGACTTATAAGATGGTTTCTATACTGATTAGAGCTCTCAAGAACTGCCCTCAATGTTGTGCTTTGCCTCTGGTCACTTCCTGTCAGTACCTGTGTGTCCAATCAGACTCAAAGCTGATTGTTTGCTCTTACTCACATTGTTCCCTTTTTTCTAGATCCTTGTTTGTGTTGTACTTACTCTCTGATGTACGTCTGCTAAGTGAATTGTAGAATATTACAGACATTAACTAATTGAGAGAGAAACTTGAAAATGTCTGGAAATTTTACTTTTTCTACACATCTTGTACAGCTCATACACTCCAACTTTGTACATCTGTTCTTTTACATTTTGTCATGTTCTTCAACAAATTTAATTACATTTCTTTTTTTAAGTTTTGAGCGATGGAGTACTAGTTCTTTTTTTTCTCGCTTTATTTGTTCTTGTTTCTTGTTACTTTTACACACCAAAATAAACCGAATTTGTAAATTGTATTTTCCAATTCAGCAATAAGTCCATTTTCACAATTTTGATTGTGAGAGTTGAAGTAGCCACTTTAGTCCTAATTGGATTTATGTTGCCTTTTACAATGATTCTTCTCTGTGCAACAGGCGACCTGTGGAGCTATGACTTCTACAGCGGGGAGTTTGTAGTTTCTCCTGAGCCGGACACGAGTGTGGTGACACTTGACCCCAGAAAACATCGCTACATCATCCTAGGCAGCGATGGTCTGTGGAACATGGTCCCTCCTCAAGAAGCGATCTCCATGTGTCAAAACAATGATGAGGCAATGGTGAGTGCAGGAAAGAAAACCTGATCCAAACAGTGCTGTAATGATACCTTAATAATAATGATATAACACAGAAAAGTCGACCTCATATCAGAACGTGTGAGCATAATAACAAATCTTCATGCTGCAGGCACCATGTGGGGTATCGAGCGCCCGACATCTGGTCAGCCATGCTCTTCTGAGGTGGCGACAGCGCATGTTGCGTGCTGACAACACCAGCGTCATTGTAATCACACTGGAGGAGTCTGAGATTTCCCAGGACACCTTGCACACTGAGGAGGTGTTGCTCGACTTATCCAAGATCTCCCAGTGTCCTCCCACCTCCATCTCCCGTGCTGACACGCCTCTTCTACAGGTAGCAAACAAATATTGTTTTTGTTTTTAAATTGTTGTCAAAAAGAACAGTTTTGGTAAGCAACCGACTCCAAGGCAAAAAAAAAACAACAACATGTTTTTCTAATCTGTTGTTTATTTTTGTGTTGTGCAAGTTCTGGGTGGGGTCTGAAATAACTATTTTAACACAAAAATCCCACAACACACAAAGGAACCTCTTTCCACCAAACCCCATCAACAAAGCAAGAAATTAAACCTCACATAATACGGGATTTGCTGAGCTTTGATCCTGTTGGATTTACTTTTGAACAACTTGGCCCAAAAGTTTGTTCTTACTTTTGTTTATCTTGTTCTTCTTCAGCGGCCTCCAGAGGAAGACTCTCACTCTGCCGTGTGTGAGTTCCTCCCTGCGTTGGAGCGACGGGACGGATTGTCAGGAAGCAACAGCCTGTACAACATTCATTCCTCCGACCCGTTCTCTCTGACTCGACTGTGTTCACTCGGTAGCCTTGAGGTTCCCAGTCAGTCGGGTCTGTCTGACAGGACAGTTGGCAGCTGGACAACAAACAGCAAGCGAACTATTGCATCACCGACAAGCATCCAACCTAAAAAAGCCCGGCGCAGGACTACTGACAGGCAGCCACTAGTCCAACACAACGCAGAGAAGAAACAGGAGTCCAGTGGTGCCTCCCCAATTCTCCAACAGCATAACAAGAACACAGTGTGTGTGTGTTGAAACAAAGATTTAAAAACAGGTTCTAGATTTATTCCCATATTTCTATCCTAAATCTCTAAAAATTAGAGCACAAAAGAGAAACAATCTGAAAAATGTAACAAAAAATGTACATCTGAAGCACAAAGACGTTAAAAGTCAGTGGTTTTTGGCTGCCTTCATTTGGATCAGAACAGAAATATGAAGGAAGAACTCATGTCTCCGGAAAAAAACAACCTAGGAATAATTCTGAAAAAAAAAAAAAATGTAGTTTAAAAAAAAAAAATGTTGTTTTAGTTGAAAGTTGTAATCTTAGGTTAAGTTAGAATTCTGACTTAAATCTCAACAAAATATACATTTTTCAGACGTAGCTGTTTTCCTCCTCTGTACTCTGGAGTTTGCCAGAGTACAACGCCTCTTGAAATCCATGAAACCAGTTTTTGTCTGTGCTTATTTACACAAGACATCTCTTTCCTTTGTTGTTAAGACACATCCTTAAACACAGATTCATGTTTCTCCATACATCAAACCCTTCAGACATGCACGTCTTACTCCTTGAAAGAAATAAGTACCACTAATGATGCTGGTGTAAATATGCATTTTTTAGGATGAGTATTGAAGTAAATGTTCGTTTAAACAAACATATATATTTTTATACAATCTTGTATTATTCAGTGATAGACTTTTGATGAGCTCCACAATAGCTTTCCTCCCCTTTTCACAATCTCCTCATATATCATTGCATACTCACCCTGTGTTTAAGCATATTTATGTATTTTATTCTTAGCATTTTATGTAATCACTGGAGATATGTCTTGAATATAAACTGAAGGCGCTGCTACAGCCACAAACCATAAGCTACATTGATATAAAGATATATATCGGATAAGTGTTGGTAGCATTTTGTGTCTCTCTTGGAGAACATGGCCCCATCAGGTTTTCAGATGATAATTTTAAAGGTTAAACTGCACAATGCTTCTTAACACCTGGATTAATCTGCACTTCTGAGCAGCACGAGGATGCTGCCTCGCTGTGGCGTGCAGTCGCAGTGTCCACACAGTGATCGTGAAACTGGATGTTCTTTCACAGTTCTTTGATTTTGCCTTTGTGGTCTTAATCAAGTGTTCATTTTGTCGTCTTACATTTCTGTCATTTCTAATGGATCATTTGAGTTTCTTTTTTGTTTCTCCACTTTCTTTTAGCCTACTCTCCCCTTAATACACCACATGTCTATTTACTCTGTTTCCCAGAATGCCTTTTTGCAGCCCTCTACTCTGCTGAAGCTTTTGCAGAAATGGTGTGTTTTTGTTTCCCCATGTGTGTGTTTGCTGAGCACCAGCTGGCTCTAAAACAAAGACTTCCTTTGGTTCTGAGGGACCGACACAAAAACTGATGTTTACAATCGATGTGTAATGATGATTACCTTTATGCTGCCAGACTTCCATTGTGGCTGCTTTTGAGGTATAAATGATGTCATCTTGTTTTTGTTCAATCCTATGAATAGCAAAAAATTCTCCATCACCAGCAGTCGATCCTTACAGACTGTTTCACATCACCATCATCCTGCTACTTTGTTTTACCTCGTTTGCATCAACTATTGTGTCTTTCTTTCTGCTTGTATCATTCTCCTTTAACAAGCCATTGTCCCTCCATGCTGCAGCTGCAGTCGCATTGTTACTGATGTATGCACAATTCTCGTTTGTGAGTAAATACACTCTGCATGGACTTTATATGAGAATATTTTTGCACTGTAGTTGTGACCTTAATTGTGTATGAAAAGGGAGTTGTTTTTATACATAGTTTGAAAATGATGCAGATTGGAATGGAGAACATGATGGAGCCTGAAATGAAAAATAGAGGATGGTTAAAGATAGATTAACTTTTATTTTTTAAATCTTAAAGCAGAATATCCTTAACATTTTTAGGAGAGTTTGTCTTGGTGTTTCCTTGTCCTCTTCCGCCTTTTGTTTTTGTTGCCAGAAATGTTTAATTCATATAAAAAATATTCCCAGCAAGAGAATATTGTCCATGAGACACTATGATCGATGTCGCTTGTGAACCTTTGTTACATTATGATGTATTTTTGTTAAGCCAAGTGCAATTTCAAACCGGACTTTGTAGCATTATGAACTGGGTAAAAAAAGTGTATTTTAATGATTGAAGCTGATGATGATGTTTCTTTTTCCTCAGCTCTTACAGTCTTTAGTTGTCTCTGGGTCCCTCTGTGATTTTAAAACTATTTTGAGAATTCCCTTGAATCCACTTGTTTATTTACTCTGTTGATTTATGAATTCCTGATTCAGATGGCTGCTGTGCTAATAGCATTAAGTGCATGTGTTAAGTGTAAATGTGGAAAACACTTACCTGGAAATGAACCTTTTAGAATAAAAATCTCCCTGGTGTCAAGTAATCTATGTTTTGCAAGAATTTTGTTTTTTATATTTAATTGTTAAGAACTCCTGCTTGTTTGTTTTTTCATTGAAAAAAACTGAGTATTTGCATTTTGACCCTACCATCTTATTTACATCCCATATTGAGAAATATAATACTTTGTATTTCTTGTTCCTTTTGTTCAACATGTTGGTAATTTTAATTTTTTAACATGAAGCATACAGCATGTCCATCATTCATTAAAACAAGCATATAGAGCACATTTCTCAGTCACCAGTGTTGGCATTGATATATTTCCTCACATTTCTGTGTCCTGAAGTTTGTCCTGATGTTTTTATTTCCATTAACAGCATTATCAGTACAAGGTTTAAAAAGCAGGAAAATGCAACGTCATATTGTGGTTATCACAAAAAGTAGGCCAAACTGATCCGCTGAAAAAAAAAAATATTATTGAAAAAAAAGACACATGAAAGCAAATCAGTTGCTTTATCATAAATGATTATAAACTATTCCTTTTTTTAAATAAACATATGGAATTCATCTCCAAGCTGAGATTCAGGAGGTTTGTCCTGCATGCTGGTATGACATTAATGTTTTATACAAATACATCATGTAAAATTGCATCATTCTGAGAATTACACAGCTTTGTATAACTACAATGAATAATTTCAGTAAAACACATGCACACATATCAACCATAGCTCAAAACATACTAAATCTGGCTGATTTCATAAAGCCCAAAAGGTACAGAGACAGAGAGTTTAGAAGCCGAAAGAGCCGGTTCTTATTGCTGAGATGAGGAAAATGATCCAGCTCTCTAAAAAGAGACGGAATTTCCATCACTAGTTTATCCATGATGAATCTGTTGCATTACCTAGTAAAGCCTTTCTGCACATGCGCGGCTGCCTGGTGATGAGTGCTTTGCCTGGGCATGCCTCTGCAGTAGTTATGATATGAAAAATATAGGGGCTGGTTTAAGGTGATTTGATTGAAGTTAAAAAAAAACTTTGGTGGCGAAAAAAGTAATTACTTCATGATATTTACGGGATGTTTTTTTAATGTTATTTTGGAAATACTATTTCGCCGATTTAACCATTCAAGTTATATTATTCCTTTAAACTGTTGAGCTGTCATTCACTTCCTAGCACTTGCGTACAAATTGACCATAGATAGTAAATATTGAAATTAACTCACCTGTAAAATTCCAGAGAAACAGGACCTGTGCGGATGTTTATACTCGTCACTTCCGCTTTTGTCAATATGCCACCAGTACGTCAAAGTTATTTAAAATAAAAGCCTAAATCATACCTTGTCAATGGTCAAAAGGATTTATAGATTTTTTTTCTTTTCATAAAACTGTCGTAAGTCGAAGAGATAATCCTCCCATGAATAAAATACTACAAGTATGCTGTTATTTCTTCTATTTTTCGAATACATGCTTTTATTTTGAAGGCAATTATGAGAAGTACAACTGTGTATTTCGGCTAACTTCCGGGCTAGTGGTCAAACATGTTTTCTGTTAAAGCGGGAAGACGAATGGGGAATGTAACATGGAGATAAACAGCGTGTGTTCGCCAAATGAGACCAGTGTTTCCAGTATAACCATGGCATATGGATGTTGTAGCTTTAGCTCTTGTTAGGTAACTGTCTTAAAAAGTTAGCAAGTATCTGTTTCTGAACTGTCAGGTAAGTAAGTTATGCTGAACACATTTATTAAAGTAACTATCAGTGCATTCTTCAGAGTGTTAAGCGTGTCATTTTGTTGTTTGCTGCTAAACGATATCACACGGAAGTGCATGATGTACCATATCATAATCACAGCAGCTGGTACCGATAATATCAATTCAACTGGACCCCACGTGTGATGTTGTTTTTATACAACAGCTGTAGGACCAGCATTAAAAACATCCACCAAAACATCTTAACTAAAACTGACCTGTTGCCACCCAAAGAGTCTCCTGCACACTCTGTTGGTCTCCATGGTTACCACAGACCTGCTACTTGCTTATGTACTTCTCTTTTTTATGTTTTCATTGACAATGCAGCCACTCTAAGAAGAGTCTGTTTTGTGATACAGAGGTACCAGCTAGATGAATCAGGACAAACTGTATCTACTGTAATGTTTAATTACATGAATTCAGAACACCTGGCCTCGACAGAGTGATACACACACAAAGCCTCAGTGATGTTGCACTCTATATAGGCACTATATCATTTCATTTTAATGTTACAGTCATAATTACAGTACCTTATCACATGCATTGAGGGTTTTACACAAAGTACACCAAACATACATCTTAAAATTGACAAGTGAATAGTGCAAACCTTATCATACATGTTTCTTGTTTTTAATGATACAGGAAAATGGCTACATCCCCAGTGGAGTACACCATTGGAGGGGTGAAGATCAACTTCCCCTGTAAAGCTTACCCCTCCCAGCTGGCCATGATGAACTCTGTAAGTAACACCTTCAAAAACTCATCTTGTACAGCTGTAAAGCTGATTGTAATTTATATGTAATATAAATACACTGGCAATGTTTTTCTTTACGGAAATGTTGCTAATGTATTTGTGTAGTGTATCTCTGTGTTATGGCACAGAGAAAATGTAAGAAAGAGTTTAATGCAAAGTTTTGTCTTCACAAACTGTGTGACCAGAACTATTTAAAGTTTCCAAACCTCAGCAACGCAGATTTTGAAGGCCTGTCACTGAGTATGACCCATGTCTATCCCCTCGTCCCTTGATGTCTCTTTCCTACTTTTTCACTCTCTGAAAGGAAGGGTAAATGCCATGAAATTACTTTAGGAAGTCAGTGTAGAGGTATTTCTGTCTCATTGTTGATTGGTAAATGTACCTAGTTTTTGTTTAAGACCTGCATTTCAACGGTTGTCAAAATAATCACTGAAAAGGCGACACAAACCTCAGATTGTAACAGATACGTCTAAATTCTAAAACTAATTTGTCTAAATTTTGTTCGCAGATTGTACGAGGCCTGAACTATGGGCAGCACTGTTTGCTGGAGAGTCCAACGGGGAGTGGGAAAAGCTTGGCCCTGCTGTGCTCCTCCCTGGGATGGCAGCATGCTCAATGTGGTGAGTCAGTTCTAACCAAAGGAAACAAAATAGAAAATGATGAGGTACTGCTTGTACCAGCTTATAATGATTGTCACTGTAAGAGAATTCTGTGTTTCAATATGTGATCACAGCTAAACTGCAACAAGGAGGGAGCCTTGGAGAGTTCAAGAGCCAGGCAGATAAAAGCTTTGGAGACTGTAAGAAGTCAGATGTTACCCCCTGTCAGTGTGAGTGCCACAGCCACACCAAGAGGACCACAGCTACACCAGCTGCCAAATCTCCTGTTGTGGACCTCACTGATTCACCCTGCAAAGACACAGCACAGCTGGCATCTCCAGCACCTGGACATGGTAATAATCTTTCAATTCTTTGTTACATTTGAGTTTAGGGCTGGTTTTGTTTCACCTTTTCAGCATACAACTTCCATGTAAACAGAGAAACTTTTCTATGCAGTGAAATTAAAAGATAGTGTTTTTAACACTTGATGTCTTTCAGGATCGGTACCAGAGGAGCCGCAGCTCAAGAAGCAGACCATCGCCTCTCGTTTGTCTGACAAGTTCCAGTCTTTCCTTACTGGTCAGTCCTCCTCTGAGCGCGAGAAAGACGACGACTTCCAGCCAGAAAGGAAACGCATTCGCACTGCCGATACCAAGGTATAGTAAACCCTTTGTTCACTCTGTAGCACATGAATACAGATTTAAAAAAAATAAATAAATTCAGTGTCATGTAGGGCTGCGTGATTATTCGTAAAAAAAAAAACAAATCACAATCTCATTTCTACAATTCACTTCGCTTGTATATGCATTCAGAACAGTTCTCCTGTTCACTTATTTGCTTCACAACTATCCCAGTTGCTATATCAGTCACACTTACACAGCGTGAAGCAAAACAATTATTTAATTCATTAATCAGACCACAGACTCGGCAGCACATGTTTTTATTTGCAAGAAAAAAAAAAGATTTGTGAGAGAATTGTGATCTCAATACACAAGAATGTTGCTAAAATGAATCTTTAAAATAAATGAAAAATACCCAGGAACAGCCTCTGTTTGACTATTTGTTGCACATTATGAAATTCCAAGGATTGTAATTTGATACCAAACTATCAAAATCTCTGTTGAAGTTGTGCTTATACAGTCCACTGGTTCAGAAAGCAGCTCAGTGACTCAGGGATGTTTCTGTTTATTCCTCAGAGCCGTAAGAGGCAGCGTCTGGAGCAAGGAGTCGTTTTTATAGATGATGATGATGAGCAGGAGAACGAGTCACAAGGTCCTCCGAGTTGGACAGTAGAGCCAAACAGCCCGGCACAGGGTTGGTCATCATCATGCTGTGTGAGTACAGACATCCTGAGTGTCATCAGTTAAATCTGTGCATCTCTTACAATGATATATTTCAATGTCTTTTGTGAAAACACACTTTCAGTGTCATAAATGACATATCATCATCCTACCCATTTTTTTTTATATTCTATCATCATTCTTGTTTAGTTAGACTTCCCTTTTTTTTGCAATATTGCCAATAATAACTTGTCGAAATAAAACATTTAATCAAACATGAAGACAGAGTAGTAACCCTGGCATCGATGAGTCTGGTATTCCAGATTTAAGCCTTATTTTATTGTGTCCTGGCCCAGGAGTTCACTATCACCATTAACTATTACCACTAGGTGGCGATATACTCCACCAAATAGACCAGGTCTGTGTTGAAAGTTTCAAATTTGAGTGGGCCTAAACACATTTGAACAAAGCAGATAGTTATGTCTTTATGAAAACTTCAGTTAGTTTTAAAAATGAAAATAATAACTGAGATAAAACTATAAACATTTAATATATAAACATTACAGGTGAACGTGTTGTTCTGTTCTTGTAGTGTTTTTTGTTCAAATAAAAAAAAAAGAAAATGAATGCAGGTTTAATCTGGTAAACTGTGTACTAAATTACATCAACATATTAATGAACGGATGAAAAATGTATTGTTCTGAGGGGAATTTGTCTTGCACTAATAGAATAAAAACATAAAAGACAGCAGTGACCATGCATGACAGCACACAACAAATATGACAGAAAAATTGTGAAAAATACACGATTAAAGCATCGCCTTTTTACATGTCAGGGACGCCAATTGGCGATTTCAATAAAGTGCAGTGCCAAATTCATGCTGTTTTATCAGAGCTTGTTAAGCAGCTGAATAATGAAAAGATGGATAAATGATGAGTGTATAAAGTCATTGTAATGTATTTCAAATGTAAAAACCCAAACACACCTGCCAGTAAAACACAATTCAAACTAAGAATTCTACAGCGATTACATATTTGGATCATCACCTCTCTAAAGCACTCCCAGAAGGTGGGAGGACCCTGAGAGGACAAAGTCAAGTACCATTTTATTCAGAAAGTGCAGCAGTCAAAGATGTTCTTGAAGCTTATTAGAAAAATAAATGGTTACTGAAATGTTATTGGTAGTCCTGAGCATTCATAATTAACTCATTTTGTTGAAAGTGTTTGGTCCTACAGAGAAAAATCAGCATCTTGTGTTAAATCATCACCTCAGTCAGACAAACCCAAGTGCATCAAATATAAATATTTATCACTGTCTGTATCTGCTGTGTTTGTAACCCACGTTCCTAAGATCTGTACTGGTGCGAAAGACTAACAGGTAATACATGATCTGATTATTAGTCAATCAAATGCTCAGTCATAGAGTTGTGTCACACAGCTCAGGGGGAATAGTTGAACTTGCTAAAACTGAGCCTTAACCTGCCACAGGTGTGCGGTTTGGATTTAGAGCTTCGGATTGTGGGAGGTGGAAAAAGAGGAGGAGGGAAAGTGAAGTCGAACAGGCGCGTCGGGCTCTGGTTTCCCTGCAGCTACATGACCTGGGCTCTTTTGTCCCGCGAGCGCTGACTGACGGCCTGAATGGGCTCCTTTGAAGCAAGCTCCAGTTTTAATTAAGAGGGTTTGCCTCGCCTGGGCCGCTGATCTGTGAAAGCCACGGGGATAAATATTGAATGGGGTTCACCCGCTGGTTACTGCGCCCGAGGGATAAACAGGTGCTTCGGAGGGCAGATACTTGCCAGGGCCCCTACCTTCATAGTGTGGTCATATCAGTAGAGGTGGGGTGTTTGGTGTCATGTCTTCCCAGGTATTGGCTATTGAAGCCCACCCTTATTGGAATGAATTCCAAGCCCTCCAAAGCTGTGGAATGAGGAGCAAATTGGCGTCCAGTGAGAGGTGTCCAGTGAGAGGCGCCAGTGATACCTAAGTGTTCCACTGCCTACGGCCCCTCGCTGCCCTCCAACTGCCCCCCTGGAGTGTGAGATTTCCATCTCTCAGGTGTTGGCAGGGAGCAGAGCAACAGAAGCCTACCTGTGAATATTCTTAGGTGTTCAGTAACACCACTGACCTCTGTTCTGTCAATTCAAGAGAGCTTTAGCCGCTGCATACACTTACACCTTTGGAGTGTAGGTGTACTGCGGAAACTTGGTATGCCTGTACGAAGTAAACTTAATATATCCAAAGAAAGCCAGTAAACCTAGAGGAATGTGTTATACCTATACATTTAGAATCTACCTTTCTGATCATGTCAAATGCTGCTCCCACATTCTACATTCACTTTTCCCCATATTGATCTATATTAGTCTTAGAAGGCTCTTTTTTTTGTTGTATTATTACGATAGTGAAAACCACAAAATCCCCATTGAGTACAGCAGTCTCTACAACGCTCTTGAGCTGAAAGGGCACCTGGGGCTTTGTGCCGAGCTGCTGCTAATGTTTGCCAGTTTTTAGCATTTAGGATCTCTCCTCCGAGGTCTCCTCTTCTCTCAAATTAGCTAGGTGATCAGCATGAGTAAAACACGATAAACAGCAACTTCCTGTTAAAAATGATTGTTATTTTGATGATGCTTGGCGGACAGGGAATCGTGAGGGACTGGGAGCTGAGCTGCCACTAGTATTTCTCAGTTTTTTGTATCAGATTTCTTTAGCTGAATTGTCCCAAGTGGTCTCCTCTTCTACCACATAAACTGACAAAGGGATAAACATTCCTAAAACACTTAAAACAGCAACTTCATGTTGAAAATTATAGATTTTTTGATGATATTTGGTGGGCAGGAGGGCCTGTGAGCTGAGCTGCTGCTAATGACATTAGCTCAGATTTTATTTTCAGGTATTCTCAGTCAGTGTCAACAAGGTTTCGACTGCAGCTTAATTAACTGCAGATGAAACGTTCCCACTAATCAAACGTTCCTGGTTGGTAAATTTAGTAGAAGCAGCTAAAAAATCTTGTTTTTGACCAAATTTATTTTTGGACATTCTACTGAAAGGCCTGATTAGTTATCTAGCTAATCTCTTCTGAAAAGCGGACTAAATCCATCATACAGTAAAATTAGAAAGTGTTAATTAAAAAAAAAAGTGACACTGTTCGATAGAAGTAGGCCAGACATTTTTTAATATTTGGCTTAATAGCTTTGCAAAATTAGATTGTTTTATCCCAACAACTCTAGCAGTTTGGTGGACAAAGCAGCACCCAAGGAGCAACACCACGGGAATTACTGTGCGCTGAAAGAATCAGTATGTTCTTGTTGCAAGCAAAGCTGGCGTCCCGTTTGCCTCTTCTGCCAGTTATCTACATTCCTTTCCAGGGGGTGTCTGCTCCGGGCTGTGGGGCCAGGCTTGAAACCTTGTTGTCCTGGCATCTCCGAGAGGCAGGCGCGTAAAAGGATACTCTTGTGTCAGCTGTTTCCTGCTGCAGCTTTTGACAAGAGCCTCTATTCATCAGCAAGCCCTTCTACACTGCCCTATCCCACCCCTTCCTCCCCCCACCTGCCAATGAATAAGTAATTATTAGCCATCTTGGGGCAGGATATTTGGATGGCTCTGTTTAATGTGGCAGCAGCAGGTAAGGTGATCGGGCTCAGGGCCCAGGCTGTGGAGCGTAACTGTTCCAGAGGAGAAAGGTAACCTGAACTGGTGTTGGGGCCCTGCAGCACCTCTGTTTGTTTTTCACATGAGCTCAGGGCTCGTTATCCCTCTTAACTCTGAGAGGCGGCTCTCTAAGGGCTCCCTTTGGCCTACACTCCATCACACATTGTAATATTTGATGGGCAAACATGCTCGGAAAATCTGAGCCGCGGGGGAAACTTGAGCTCCTCGTCTGTCATCAGAAGTGCTACCTTCTGATCCCCATCATAGTTTGCCATGCGTGACAACACATACCGTTCATTCCTGTGTGGAATCACTCGGTAACTTGTTGAGGAATTAGCGTTAAAACATGTTAGTCAGGCATCTACATTATGTTTATTTAATAATAACACAAATATGTTAATCTCTTTCATTTTCATAACTTAAGTCCAACTACAAAAACAGATAAAAAGTTAAAGAAATGAGCATGTCAATGTCGACCTCATGGTGCGATACTATTTGCTAATTTGCCATTTAACCAACTGACTGTGTTGAGTTAGATTTCTATCAACAGTAGGGCTGCAGAAATAATCAAAACGTTGTTAAAATTGCACCATAATCAAGGGCAATATCCAAAAGCAGAGGCTGCAATTTATTGAAATGAAAATGATTTATGCAAAATAAAAAGCTTTATTATAAATGCAAATCTTGTTCTCAATATCGGATTGACAGCAACGATCCACTTCACTGATCACGAAAAATTGGGCACTTGAAACATTTTCAGCTCGCACAGTCTCGTTTTGAAGACGTTCAGACTGAACTGTTAGAAGTGCCCATAAATCGTCTCCATGACGACGTTCAGACGTGATGGAACAGCTCCTGTATGATTAAAAAAAGAACAATTCTTACACTTCAGTTTAAACGATTTAATTTGAAAACCTTACTGTTGTTGCTGCTTCCTGTTTGTATGTGAAGCCAGCACAAGGTTCAAATAAATTTAATTGGAATGATAAATTTTTATGCATTTTTATTTATTATTCTTATAATACTTTTGCACTTTTAATAAGAAATTCAATGTTGGCTTTCCTACAGCTATGTGTAGCCTTACACTTAATGCCAACAGCATTAATAAAAATATTAATTATGGTAAATATTGGTACATATGTATCGGAATTGGATCGAAACTGAAATAAGTGTATCGGAGCATCTCTTCAGTATGTGACCTACAATAAGTAGATAAGAAGTGCAGTGCACAAAAAAAACGGTCAGTGGTTTAATACTGATGTGAGTGTAATTGTCTAGTTTTTGTTCAGTTCAGCAATTAGAATACAAATATTAACAAAATTAAATTAAATTATTGATCTCGTAAAAACAGATGAGTTATCAAATTCAGTTTTCAAAACAGTTTTATTTTAATTGACCAAAATTGATTTAGAAAGGAGTATTAATGAATCCTTATCTGTCACTATATTTTTCCTCCTGTAAAAATAATTTCATATATGAAAGCTATTTAAATAAATTACCGCTACTCCTAATACTGCTACTATAACTGAAAATGTTCATAGTGATCGGATGTGAATGTGAACAGCTGAATGGTCAAAGAGTACGCCACTTAAAAGAGCTCAACACATAAGCAGGATCAGTTTCATAAGCGTTGTCGGCTACACTTCACCTGTGAAGGTGGGGAGAGAAAGAATCCACCACGTCACTGGTCAGCCAATTATGAAGCAGCTAGATTTTCTCAGCCGACACAAAGGTGACTGATCATCTTTCAGCCTCTAAAGGTCACCTGGTGCTGAGTGACAGGACACCTTATGTATGGATGCTAATTCTATACGCTTCTCCATGTGTGTTTCTGAGGATTATACAAGACAGCCAGAAAGACTGCTCAGGTAGTTTATGATCGGGATGATTGTCTCGTCCTTTCTATCAAAATGTGTCAGAAACCAGTGGAATAAAAAAATGATGCGGTTCCTTGAGTGTCCACTTGAGGCGTCCTGCACAAGTCAGGGAAACCACATATTAAATATATATTGAAATGCTAATTTTTTACAGCAGAAATAAATTTGTTTGTAAACCTGTTTGCCCTCTGTTTCTGCATTCATGTGTATCTTGGGTGGTCCCAGATTTCAAGTAGGTAAGTCGTTCCCTCGACTTCGGACCGTTCACGAGATTTCAGCAACAGTTTATAATCTCAAAACCTCTATGTTGGGATAACAATGGAAAAAGTACAAGACATTGCAGTTAAAAAAATGTATATTGTTTCTAAAACAAGTCATCATTTCTCCTACTTCTACCACACAGAGCTGCCACCGCCTGTAGGCCAAACCCTGCTTAACGGCTCTTCCTCATAAACAAACGAGTGACGCAGTAATCACCAAAGCAAACAAACTCTAAACCCACTCCTTTTCGGACGTGTTAAATGAAGCAACAAGTATTTGAAAGCTTTTGTACTGTAGCTTTTTACAGACCCAGATCTGGGACACAGCAGGTTCTGTATTAAGTTAGTCTCTCAATGATTTTATAAACTACTTTTTCGTCAGTAACTTTTCTGCACTCTTGTAAAGCACTTTTAACTGCAATTTAATTAGTCTGAAAGGTGCTATATAAATAAAGTTTGATTTATTGATTGACCTTTCTCCTTGTTTTTGCTTCTGTCTCTCTCTCTCCAGTCCTCTGAACCCTGCTCCCGCTGCTCGTGTGCTTCAACCAAAGACGGCCCGAAGGACAAGGACCAAGAAGGCAAAAAAAAGATTAGAAAGATCTTCTTTGGCACTCGCACACACAAACAGATAACTCAGATTGCCCACGAGCTGAAGCGCACTGTGTACTCGGGAACACCTATGACCATCTTATCCAGCCGGGATCACACCTGTGTCAACCCGGAGGTGGCGCCTCACGCCAACCGTAATGAACGCTGCAAGGACCTTCTGGATGCAAAAGATGTGAGGATGAACACCAACAAACACATATATTCACATTAAACCTCAGTGTAACTTTTAGGTAACACATCACCTGAGACCGGTCTTTTACCAACAGGTATACAAGTATTGAAAATGTTGACAACCATATTGGGACAAGACTTTTTAGAACCAGGATAAAGCCTGACACCAGCTTCTGAATGACACAGTAAAACAGACCCAAAATATAATTGAGCTTTTTGATCCCCCTAGATTTATCCCCCTCTGTCACCCTTTAACACAAACATAAATGTAACTGGCTCCCCCAGACAAAAGTCCTCTAACAATGTCGCCCCAGAGCAGCAATTATTCAGCTACAATATCAACAATTGGTCCAGCAGGCTCTTTTTGACACACCGAAATGTCACGAGCCATTCAGGGAGCTTTTTATAGAGACATGAGACACTTGTAACCCCCCATACTGTCCTAAAGTTGAGGCGCCTACTGTAATGAGGACAATTACGCTGTCATTGGAGGTGTTTGCCTCCCATGGCAATTGTCTCACTTTGTCATATGGCCGAGTCATAACCCCTCACTGGAGTGAGTGTTACTGATGCTCTGTGTCTTCATCACCCCAGGGTGTAGTCTGGTCAGGGTCAGGTTTCTATGCTGTACAGACGCAGTGATTTAAGCACAGGGAAACACATCAGTCAGCGTTCAATCTTAACCACAGACTGTAGGAATGAAGGTTGTGAAAATGTATACTTTGATTTGTTTTAAAATTTCACAGCCACAGTTATTTTACTGATCGATAGAATCAAAAAGTACCAAAGCTGCAATAATTAATTCATTAATTCATTAATTCATTAATAGTAGAAGTTCCCTCATAGTAAGACAGACCTTTAGTATAATAAGTGGACTCTTCACAACCTGCAGTTTCTGGCCCTTCCATGTTGGCGTTATCTTTCATCCCTGGAGGTTATCTCTTGGCATAAATCTGCCTGCTATATAAACTGCTCTCTAAGAAGTCCAGCCTTTCATTACTTTTGCTTCATTGTCTTTAATCCCTCCAACCCCCTTACTCTTAGCAGACAGGGTTCAGTGTCATCAAAGTGTCTCAGCTTAGCATATCATTGTGAGACAGTGCCATCCTTACATCACTATTGTGTCTGAAGGTTACGGAGTCCACAGTGTACCGTTTTCACAAGAGACAGTGTCACCTCCAGCTGGTGAACCCATAAAGAAGAGGGTGGGACATCTAAAGCAGACACCTGCTTTGACAGAGTAATTGGCCATCATTACATGAGATGCTGCTTCTTTACACGCCTTTTACATACACTGTATGAGTTTCAGCACATGTAAGGTGCTACAATAGCTGCAACACCTGATCACAGGAAGCAGCAAGATCACGTCTGAAATACTGTAAGTCACCTCTGGTTCAACTGGAAACCAGTGGAAACAAAGAGAAAGACTGCAGGGCTCCAATATTCCAGAAATGTATTTCACTAGGGTGATGTTTTCGAGCATACCTGCTCTTCATCATACAACTGGAAACCAGAAAACAAATAATAAAACAGCTCAGATATGTTAGAAAATCCTAGAATTACTGTCAGTGTGTGTTTTGTCTATGTGTCTACACATATCAGCAGTGCTGTATCCTTGTCCTTCTTTGAATGAAATACAATGTTACAGGGTAGATCTTGTCGCTACTACCACGGTGTGCAGAGGATACGGGACCAGTCCGTGCTACAAAGAGTCCACGGACTCAATCACGCCTGGGACATTGAAGACCTGGTCTCTCTGGGCAAACGGCTCCGCTCATGCTCCTACTATGCCGCTCGGGAATTAATGCAGGACGCCTTTATCATCTTCTGCCCATATAACTACCTGCTGGACCCGGTGATCAGACAGAGCGTGAGTAGAGTGTGAAAGAAAAGGATAGAAGAATCATAGAAAAAAAAGAAGGACCCAAAGTTTGTGGTACTCCCTCTGATATTTCCCTTTCTGTCTTAATTTTCACCAGATGGAGATCGACCTTGCCGGCCAGATCTTGGTGCTGGACGAGGCCCACAACATCGAGGACTGTGCGAGGGAGAGTGCCAGCTATAATTTAGACAACAAAAGTCTGATGATGTCCAGAGATGATCTCGATGGGATGGTCAAGAGCAACATCAGAGCCGCCAAACATGAGCCGCTCAGAGACTTCTGTTACAGTCTCATCAAGTAAGTCCATTGGTAACCTAATGCTGCTCAAGGGGATGGTTCAGGTTCTTTCAAGTTGGGTTGTATAAGGCACTTATCAATTGCAAATGTATTTCGCAGTAGATAATAGTCGGTACAGTCCTTGTTTGAAGAAGCCGGCTGGAGTTTTAACATTTAAGCTAAGCACCACTGCAGACAGGATCATGAAATACACAAAGTTTAAGCGTAATAAAAGGACTACATGTTCGACCGATGTCTGCACAGATCATCATTCTCTCTTAGACTTTTCACCCATGCACATCTGAAGATGTTTAGAAAATATCAGAACAGCCTGTCCCGGAAATCTCCCTGAGTTACCCTTTCGCACATGTCCATCACAGCGTGAGACTTTGAGGTACAAAGCCTAGCATCCATTTAGCTTTCCAATCGGGCTCACTGTTATCTACTGTAAGTGCGACACTTACTATTTAAAGTACCTTATACAACCCGCACTATCCCTATAACATCTGTGGTGCTTATTGTGTGAACAGATACAGTATGTGCTAAGGAAGTATTTTCATCTATGGTGTAGCTGGATCCAGGAGAGCCAAAGCCTTCTGTCTGAACGGGGATACGAGAGTGCCTCTAAAGTCTGGAGTGGGAAGGACATACTGGGAATCTTTCACGGCCTCGGTATCACTCCTGACACCTTTGACATCCTGAAGGTACAGCTAATGTCTCTACAACATGTTACCACTTAAACACCTCATGAGTCATTTGGTACAAAGATTTTTCGTTGTTTGCTTTTAGATTTAAAGCAAAGAACAGCAATGATGGCTCGTTGAGAGAGTTTAGTCGTAATAGTCTCTTTCAGTTTCTCACATACATTTCCTTCTGTTTCTGTATTACAGCAAAACTTGGCCGCAGTGCTGGAGAAAGAGGAGCGTGTTGGTGTCATTAACGGTAAAGAGGACATGGTGCAAGTCCCAACCATCAGCTCAGCTACCTCCACCGTCCTCAAAAGCCTTTTTGTGGTCCTGGACTTCCTCTTCAGAGACAACTGCAGGTCAGAGACCAACAGCAGAAGTCAACTATAACACAACTCATACCAGTTCATATTTCAGACGATACAAATCGTAAGGCCAATCGGCTTTTCTCTGTGTGTCTGTAGGTTTGCTGACGACTACCGGGTGGCTCTGCAGAGGAGCTACGCGTGGACAAACCAGGTCCCGCCTGATGTCCCCGACGCGCAGGGCTACTTTGTCCGACCTCGCCAGAGACAACGTCAGAGCAGCCGAGTCAAGACTGAAGTCCTGACGCTCAACTTCTGGTGCCTTAATCCCGCTGTGGTGAGAGGTTAGACGTGGCAGAGCCTGCCATGTAGACCACACTCATCTTTTACTGAAGTCTGTAAACTTAAAGACTAAAAAAAACTTTAATTGACTGCTATTTTAGATGCCCCTGAACTTGTGGCACTTTGCAACATGCGTTACTATGCAGGTAAACGATGTAGAATTGGTTTGCCAAGTGTGGCTAACGTCAACAGTGTTAGCGCCACAAGCTTTCGGTCCTCCTTGCTGGCTAAATGTCAGTTTACCTTTACTGCTCCTACAAGATGCCATCTACCCACTATACTGGTTTATATTAGGGCAATAGATCCGGGAGAGCAAGCCCATTAACTGAAGCTACCCTTCTGGCCATTTGCGGGTGGCTGCGTTACAGCTTAGACACAGGATTTCATTAGCATTGTGGGACTATTTCAATAAAATAATTAGTAATTGATTGAACCTACCGTATTTTCCGCACTATAAAGCGCACCGGATTATAAGGCGCACCTTCAATGAATGGCCTATTTTAGAACTGTTTTCATATATAGGGCGCACCGGATTATAAGGCGCATAGAATAGAACGTGTTTACAACTGAACAAGGCTGGGAGATATTGTGAATATATAAATATAAATACGTATAAAACGTAACGTATAAAACTACAAAAACAAAAGTACATAAGACGATTTCCCCAAATAATAAATTATTTCTTTGACGTTTCTCTTAACTCTCAAAACGTAGTTTTATACGTAGTGCATTCACAATAACTCAACGTTGTTCAAACGTTAATGTGCATATTCACAATATCTCCCAGCCTTGTTCAGTTGTAAACACGTAAAAGAAACACAGTCTGATACCGCTAATTCAAACGTTAGTGCAGGGGTGCCCAAACAGTCGATCGCCATCGACAGGTAGATCGCTGACTGATTCTCAGTCGATCGCGAGATGTTTTGTCAATATAAAATACAATTGTAAAATAGAAAAGTGATTTCAATTTCATCTCATTGCACTGTTTCCCACACACGATACCTGTGTTGGGAGCCCAAGTATACTTCCGACCTGTGTGTATTTAATTTTTCATTTATTCATGAAATTGCTGCGTGTTAGAGAGAGCGAGCGGCGGAGAGAGAGAGAGAGAGAGAGAGAGAGAGAGAGAGAGAGAGAGAGAGAGTGCAGGCATGCACAATGACGTGCAGGTAAAACCGGGGGGGTAAATGTTTTACCAAAAAGTCATATATAGAAACTATGCTACGAGTATTAAGCGCATTTGATGAAGCTGCAGCTACTTTTCTCTGCTCCTCTCTGCTGTCATGACTGTGAGCATGGCGGGGGACGAGACACACCAACAAACAGCGCACACGCAAACGCACACGCACACGCACACACATACACACACACACTTGCACTGGAGCGCCAGCCACCACGCGAACCTTTTTACTTTTTACCTTTAGTGCTACAGCACACAGTTGATCCGTGATCCGTACGGACCGAGGTGGGAACACACGTGACCCGGTCAAACAGTCGGTTGGACTTTACTCCGTTCACTCTCACTGTGTCTGCAGCTAATTTAACAAAAGCAAAATCATCTCACAGCAGCCTGCTGTAGTCTGTAGTCTGCATTATTTTTTACAGAACTCTCATTTATTATTTTCTGTTTGTTGTGTGAGTATTAAATGCGTTTGTAGGCTGTTGGTAAAGGCTATGGCTCACTATGTGGACTGGTAGATCTCGGCAGACTGGTAACTTTAAAAGTAGATCTTGGTTCAAAAAAGGTTGGGCACCCCTGCGTTAGTGCATAACTCAACATTGTTCAGTTACGTATAACACGTAAAGCTCACTTTTTCAGTTCATTCCCCGTCCACGAATCCCTCGAATTCTTCTTCTTCAGTGTCTGAATTGAACAGTTGGGCGAGTACGGCATCCAACATGCCCGGCTCCCTCTCGTCATTATCCGAGTCAGTGTCGCTGAGCGCCGTGTACAACCAGTATGGATCAACCAATTAACCAATTGATCCATATATAAGGCGCTCCGGATTATAAGGCGCACTGTCGTTTTTTGAGAAAATTAAAGGCTTTTAAGTGCGCCTTATAGTGCGGAAAATACGGTACATGTAATTCTGGGCTGACTAGCGAGGGTGATGGCATCTAATCTTTTTGTCGCCTAATTGAACTAAACTCTTTTGAGTGAATGTCCGATTGTGTGCGTGTATGTGAAGCCCCAGCTGTTTTTTCATGTTGTGCCTCTTGTGCTTCTGCAACACTGTAGCATAATTTAAAATCACACTGTAAAACTAAAGCGCTAATGACTTCATTAAAATGGGAGCTAAAACAGCTTTTCTTTACCACATTATATCTCTGATATCATACATTTTGATTATGTCATTAATGACTTCTGCGTCTGTTTCTGGCAGGCCTTCTCTGACCTGAGTGGGTCGGTTCACAGCATTGTGCTAACATCAGGAACTCTATCACCCATGGGCTCCTTCTCCTCTGAACTCGGTGTGAAATTCACCATCCAGCTAGAGGCCAACCATGTTATCAACAAGTCCCAGGTCAGTAGTGTCTCAAGCTGTGGGAACTTGCAAGCAGGCATGGGAACATATAGTCTCTGAATAATTTATGTTTAGAGTTTTTCCTTGTATTTTTTTCCCATTGCCTGTTTCTGTTTTAATTTTTAAAACCATTCAATAAAAATAGATAAAAAAAAACAAAAACATTCAGCTGTTTTTAATCATTTGTGCAGATGCTGTACGTCTGTACCCATCTCACATACTACATATACAATTTTTTTCATAACAGACATCAGGAGAGATAAGCAAAGTTGTTACACTGGTAGCCTAAAGGTTAGTGCGCGTGCCCCGTGTACGGATGCTATAGTCCTCGATGCGGACGGCCCAGTTTTGAATCCTAATTCAAATCCTAATTCCTTATTCTCTCCACTGTCCTGTCTCTAGAAGAAATGCATAAAAAGCCCAAAAATAAACATTTAAGAAGAAATAAATAACTATATTAGCTCACTATACTCCTCTACTGCCATCTGTGCTGAGTATGTGATTTCCGGCACAGCCAACTACTTTTATTGTCGGGTTAAATACTGACATAAGGGTGTCCATTAACGCATCTAAGTTGATTTTTATGGAAATAGTGAAAGTTTTCTTTTTTTGAATCAAGTTCTCCAAGTTTCCTAAAAGAAAGTTTAATCTCTGAAAACAGTCTACATGAGGTCGAGATCTTAAAAGGTTAGTCAAAGTGGGGAAATGTAGATGCTCTTGTGTCAGTTGGAAGAACTCTGATATCTACGCTAAGGGTGTATCAAAAAATTTCCCAGTGCCACCTCTGTCCAGCAGATGTCACAGTCCAACCATTTGATTGCTGTGAAACTAAACTGAAGGCCAGACAGATGTGGTGCTTTTAATTGTGCTAGATTTAGGAGGGCAGCAAGGACACAGTGAGTTAGTGTTACAACAAGGACACACAGGATTGTGGAAAATCAGAGTTATACCATCTTGTCAGACACAAAATGATCGATTGCATAGCAATGAGTGCTATTTTTGTGTTACTTGGATTTATATTTGTTAAAGATTACGTGAAGTATGATGCAGGTCAGGCCGAGGATCATAAGAGGACTGAGGAAACTGTCACCCTGCACTGCTAAGCTTCTGAAGAAAATTAGCAGTGCACATCAGAACTAAATATTATGTTTTATAAAAGGCTTAAAACGAAGAGATACATGTGTGTAGGGGCCGTTGATAACCTAACATTTCTGCTCCCCTCTTTTCAGGTTTGGGTGGGCACTGTTGGCGCAGGACCCCAAGGCAGAAAACTGTGCGCCACATTCCAACACTCTGAAACATACGCCTTTCAGGACGAGGTCGGCGCTCTGATTCTCCACATCTGCCAGGTTGTTGCAAAGGGCGTGCTCTGCTTTCTGCCCTCTTACAAGGTAAATCCACCACCAAATCACACCTTCACAAAACAGTGAAATAGGATGTTAATTTACATATGAATCACTATGAGTCAGATTTAAGATACTCATGGGCTTTATGGTATTTATTTTCTGCAATAATGAACAGTACAAGTGAGAATGCAAGTTTTGACTGACAGCCAACATAGTCCTGTACTGTGAAGCAGGATTTTCACTTATCAAGGTAAATGGTAAATGGACTTGAGCTTGTATAGCGCTTTTCTAGTCTTCTGACTACTCAGAGGGCTTTTACACCGCAGGTCACACCTACACATTCACACCCTGATGGTAGAGGCTGCTGTGTAAAGTGACCATCAGTATTATAAACTAATCACATTCATACACATTCAACTGACACAGACGAAGCAGCAGGAGCATCTTGAGGTTAAGTGTCTTGCCAAAGGACACATCAGACATGTGGCTGCAGGAGCTGGGGATTGAACCCTTGACCCTCAGATTAAGAGACAACCGACTCAACCACTGATCCACAGCATCCATGTGTAGTTTTATTCCCAGCTGTTTGAGGATTTCATAACAAGATGCTTTAAGATGCCTTATGAGGCTTCGTCGTGGATGTAAATTTAATTTACACTTTGAGTGTCATCGACATGATGGATTGTTTCTGGTTGAAACAGAAATTTGGACGTCTCACCACTTGGAGGCGCAAGACACCGCAACATAAACTGTAACAGAGTGGAGTGATAATCTCTGCTTTAGTTCTTTAAAGGCATTTCTAACAACTTATACAAAGCAAGTTACAGTTTTCAAAGCCTCGACTGGATTCCAGCAGATCTCATTCTTGAAGAGGCAGCTGTCGGCAATGTTGTATGTTACAATAGATCAAGACTAATCAATAGAGGTACTTGTCAAGTACTTGTTAAATGGCGTCATCCTCACAGAACTGTATCCTCTTTCAGTTAATGAGGGCGCCTGTGAGAGCGCACTCATAGACACTTTGTTCTCCTTTGTCTGCTGTGCGTTTTTGTTCATGAATAATTAATGTCCACTGGAGCTCAGTTGTCACTTTAGCTTACTAAGGGTTAAGTGGATTTTCATTTATCATTGTGTGTTTGTCCACATTGCACATGTTATGTGTTACTTCAATTAGCAATTTTGGTCAGTGGACATATTTACTGTGGGAAGCACGACACATGTAAGGTAGGAATAGAAAAAAACCCTACGTAATGAATAATGAAAGGAAGACATAATTAAAATATTTTAATCAACAAAAAGGTATACCCCCTATAAAAAAGGGCATGCTAATATTTGATCCTGAGGTATCAAGCAATAAATCATCTGACTTAACAAAATCTCACTTTTAGCGAAACCAAATTTTTATTTGATTAATTAATCAATCTTTTTTTTAACCTTTGGGGTTGTCACAAAATCTGAATTTTGAACTTTGATTAAATTCTAGTATAAATCAAGCAATATTGTTACCTTTTTCAAAATCACAACAACCAAAAATTAAATCGACACTTAAGATTGGGTATATTTCTTGTTTTTAATTACAATGCAGGCAAACTTCTGCTCAATTTCTCGCTCATGGCAGCTTTATAATCAAAAATATAATTGAACATCTAAATATATCGTTCTTAAACACTTGGTTTTGAAAAAAACATTACTATATAGTGACCGATCACAACAGAAATCTTTTTACCTTTATTTGATAGGACTGCTGAAGCCGGGACAAGGAATCAAACTTAGCACTGTAGCCTCTGTACATACTGCGACCGCTCTACCAACTGAGCTCAACTCAACAGATTGTTCCCTTCTAAATCCCAAACCGTGAAGTTAATTTTAACTTCGGGACAACCTCTTCATCTCTTTCAAAAGGAAATATATAATATAATTAAATTCAGGTATCACTTACAATCTGTGTCTTGCTGTGCTGAGTAATATGTTGTTGTTGTTTTTTTATCACAAACTGTGAACCTTTACTGTTACGTTCTGCCCTTGGCAAATTTTGTTTTTGCCTTTGGCATATTTGCATTGTTTGTGTTAAACGTGCATTTCACTGTTTCACCTGCAGTGATCATTTGTTTCATTCTTCCACTGTCCTTGTTTGCTTGCTATCTAGTTGCTTGCTCCAACAGCTGATGACACCATCATCCAAACTGAAAGGGGGGAGCTAAGACTCTGGGCCTCATTGTTTTCTCAGTTTACCTTCCTTTTTGTCAGCCTGCTCTGCCAGCCGAGGAGCGACTGCGAGCTGTGCAATGTTTTTTTATTATTGATAGCCATGTAGGAGTCTTCTATCGCTCTCTCTATGCACACACATTAATATTTAATCTGCAGTCAGCTCTTAAAGATGAGGAGATGAGGGGATATGAAGGGCTTGGGTATTAATTGGAGCCCGTGGAGGCCTCGTTGGTGCCGCTGAGTCCCGTCTGCCCTGGGATGTGTGTGTATTTTTGTGTGTGTAGGCAACATACAGAGGATAGGTCATCTTCAGAAATCCCTGTTCAGTGTGTCCAGATCATGGTTATAAGCCCCTCATGCAAAAGGCAGAGAGAGCAGTGAGGCACAGGTAGGATTGTTGCGATACCAGAATTTTACACTTAATATCAACTATCAACAAACAATATCAACTAACAGCTTTTGGTTAAAATCTGAATGAAGATATTGAGGTTTTTTTTTTACTTTGGTCTTTTCCAATACTTATAACCATTAAAAATAACGTAGATTGCATTGTTTTAAAACACAGAGTATCTAATAGTATTGAAACGTGTTGAAACATCAAACATTTTGACAACCTTTCAAGGAGGTGTACCTCAAGGCTCTGTTTGCGGCCCTCACAGAAACAATGAAAGGCAAACATTCACAAAAGGATGTGTTGCATTGTAAGATCATTTTGTTTTCTGGTTTTCTAGCCTTCCCGTTATTGTGAATGGGATTTCTCAGGAAGCCTTGAGGGAACTCACACTTGGACCAAAGGATGAATGTGGGAGATTTGGGTTGGAAAAAAAGGACAGTGATCTCTCAAAGGATGATTTAACACTAGAACTCATATGCTAATAATGAAAAATTCATACAGATGTGTAGTAGAATAAAATGATGAAGTTATGAACTGTGCCATCATAATGTTCTGGAGAAACTCCTTCCTGCCCGTTATGTCCGTCTAATTGTGAGTGTGATTTCTGAAGAAAGACTGCAGGGAATATCTTTACATTTGGCATCCAAGAAGGAAACTCCGGTGAGGTGGCTGTGGCTCAGTCATCGTCGTTCGACTCTCAATAAGAAGGTCCGTTGTTTCGATCCTCAGTATGTAGTCGAAGTGTCCTTGTTCAAGACCGCTGCCTCTGCCATCAGTGTTTGAATGTGTAGGTGTGACCTGCGGTGTAAAAAGCAAAAGGTTATACAATCTCGGGTCCATTTACCAATGTTAGAAAGAATAAGAAATTGTGATGTATTGTGCAGCCCTACTTTGTATTTTTCTCAGCAGGTTTATATATTCCCCCACAGCATCATTGGTGCACTGAAGTTACGAGTGCAGAGAAAACTCAAGAGCGTGTTGGGCAGCCGCATGCAGCTCAATCAATTTCTTTTATAAGATACACATACACAAAATGTATGTCTGTAATCATGGTCTCACATGCACCTTTTCCCATAGAGCCTCACTGTGGTTTTGTAGCACTTTATCCTCAACAGTCCCCCAGTTAATGCCCATTAAAACCACAGAGGGCCCTGCGGCCCGGCCCCAGCCGCCAAAGGATAGGACTGATGCTCCACTGAGGAGACGGGGACGGATGGTTTATGAAAAAAAAAAAAGCGAGGTTTTGCAGAGGTGAAAAGATGGCAGGGAACACAAGATGCTTTTAAAGGAGATTGAGATAAGGGCCATTAGGTGATGTCGCCTCGCTGTCTGTGTGAAGACCCACCCAGTGCTGGCGCCTTGGCTCCGCAGAGCATGTGTCAAATCAAAGTCAAGGCAGAGTGCAGGGTGAACACCCACCGGCACGCACTGTCCTCAGCTGCAGCTCAGGGGCATTCGAGGCACCAATCACACAGCTCCAGGAGAGCTGGTATTTCAGAGAGAGAGACTGTTTCTGTCTGTGTTTGGGAAGATATTACAGTCATGGGTCAATTTGTCCAGTGTAGCCTATCCCTCCTGATTCTTTTAGAGCTGAGGTGATGTTTTATTAGAGTTTTTACAGTGGAAACTTTAAGGTTACTGCTGTTTCACTAAGCTGGGTGCTTTTTTTTAGGCTTAGAGTTTCAGACTTGAAAACACAGGTCAAATGTAGCTGGAGTCATCTGTTTGTTCTGATAAAGCTCCTCTGTGAACCATTTTCTGCTATAGAGTCATGACAGAGGTACTTTAATTTGCAGTGGTGGATTTTAAGCAAAAACTACTTACATTTCAATAATGCAAGGATTTTTCACAACTTGTAGTACATAAGTAAACCACTTTACATTCTCAGTTGTAGACAATGGGCTTATGGCTTAGAGAGGATGGCAGAAGTTTGGTCAGAATCACATATTGTTGTTCCTTGCGAGTCTCTTTGACCCAGTTATTCACAATGTAAATTAAATATACTGTTTTAAGACACTTTGCACTTGAAATACAATAATATATATTTCGATGCCCTATTCAGGTTGTCAAATTTTAAGACACTTAAAGGCTTTATATGTGATTTTTCACACTTAAATATAATAGAAATCAAGTATATCCTCTGAAAATAACTCTGAGACTCATGACTGTCTACAATGGGTGTAACACCCAAGTCTCACTGTCTGTGATGTTTTGAGTCATATTTTCAGTTTGTTGACATCGCCCGGATGGCGACTGACTCCTCCCCTCGCGAATAAAAGTTGTTTAATTGAGGGACTAGAGAAAAGAAGAATAACATACTGTACTCACTGCTTAACTGCGTTTCTAGATCACGCTCATTTCGGGTAAATAAAGATAATGAATAATAAAGATTGCTAGCATTAGCATGCTAACACAACAATGCAGCGCTAGTTGTTTTGGTTTCATGCTGGTGCTCAAGGGCGACATCTGCTGGATCAAAAAATCACATATAAAGCCTTTAAAAACTTTTAGAGACCACATGTTTTAAAAAGAAAGAATCTCCATTATCTTTTAGGATTGACAGTATTGAAAAGTACCAAAACCTTTTTTTTCACATTGGTGAAAGAGAACACTGGTTAAATTGAACAAAGAAGTTGGCAATGTTTGGGTGCATATTTGGGCAATTTAGACAGTATGCAGGAGTTGGCCTGCATTTTTTTGTTTTGGTATTAAAAAAAGAACTTGCCTAATATTCTGTGCCTGGGATTTGTATCTTAGCTGCTTCATTGTTTAAAAGGGTGTTGATATCATTAGATTCACCAGAATCATATCAGTTTAAAAATCTGGTATTGTGACAACCCTATGCAATATAGGGTACAAGTTCAGTCTAATAATGACTTGCAGCACTATCAGATGTAGAATAATGAAACTTTTATTAGCACATACTACTACGGTACTTTATTTGATTTGAATAAAGAATATTCAGAAATCCTTTCATACAAAGTGAGAATGACATTTTACAATCAATCTAATAGGTACACTTACACACATTTAGTATTCAGCTCAGTTCATCACTTATTTTATTCGAAAGGAGACGATGCAGCCCGGTCAGTGGCTTCTTCTTTGGGCGGCTGCAGTGTTTCTGCAGCGCTCCGTTGTCACCGTCGGTGTGGCGGGGATGTGTAGAGCAGACGACAGGGGACGGGTGGCAGGCCAGAGGTGGCAGGTGGCTTCTTGCCACCCGTCTTGGCGTGATGGTTGCTGTGATATTTTGGGGCTGAATAATTTACACGGCAACAACACGTCTCCCTTCGCCACTGCGAAATGTGGCTCCTGGCTGCATGTTTCATTAATGCCGTCGCCTCCAGACCCCTTCCATAATTCAGCAGGCACTGGAGAAGCTGCGATGTGTCGCCACACAGCTCACTGACACCGGGGACACGGGGAAGGAGATAGAGAGAGGCCTGGATGCAGGGGAGGTGAAAGATGGAGAGATAGTGAGAGGGGAAATGTAAAAGTGCGAGAAAGACTACAGTTCACTGTTTCTAGCTACTTGTTTCACCACCCTGTCCCAATTGGCTGAGAGGCCTGGCCCACTTTACCATGTCCCTGGCAGAGGCTGAACATTGCACCTACCATGCCTAGAAAGGGCCATAAATTATGTACACTTTGTTGTTCCCTCTTATGTGCTAAATACTGCTCATTCCCATTTATGATGCCTGGGAATCCTAACGGTGCTCCTTTAGGATGTCTTGTTAAAATCTAAAAGGGGTTGGCAACAAATGAATTTACTTTAATCTCCCAACTTTCCTATCTTTTAAGGACAAAGAGAACAATGGTTTATGTTAGAAGGTGCACTAAAATCAAAATGTGTAAAGGTAAAGGCAATTGTGCGCTCCTGCTAAAAATACAATCATTTAAAGTAACATGTAGTTTGTGATGCTTATTTATATAAGGAACATAGTTAGCTGCAACTAACGATTACTCTTAATTACCAAGTCATTTCAGGATAAATCTTTTAGTCCAATAAGTAAGTGGAAGGAAAATGGCTCGAGGTTTGAAAAAGTAAGAAATAGCAGATTTATTTCTTTAAAGGACGAATGCGTCTTTTGCACGTTTTAATGTCATCTGTTCCAGTAATACATTTACAGGCCATACAAAACTATGAACTTTTATTTTCTTATTTAAATCTTTGCTTTTGTGATTTTACCGAGGCCTGTGTGAATTGAGCCATTAGATGGAAATATTGTTGCCCGACCCAGTCTGTCCACTAAACACCGTGTCTCTGTCAGATGTTGCCTCTGAATTATTCATGGAGCTGCTCATGTATGTAATTTTTGTGTCTGTAATTTCTGTGCTGAGTGTCTAACACTCACATTGCTGAAAGCATTTGCTGTAGGTGCTAAAGATACGTATGACTGCACAGTTATACACTTCACACCTGCACCTTTACACTTTGAATCAGACCTGTCCTCTGACTTAGATCAGTGCTGACAATAAAAGTAACGCCTGTAATGGAATGCAAATGACCAACATACTTACCCAGCTATAAATACTAATTAACTACGGTGTTGATGGTGTGTGTTAGGTGGGGGTTGTTTCTATAGTAGATGAACGATGATGAAATCGTGAAACAGACTGTGGATCATCTTAGATTTATTCAGCCATGGTCAGACAACATAGAAACACAACACACATGGCTGAAAAAGTGTAGACCATCGCTGACCCATGCTGACCAAGATCTCACAATCGCTTGCAATCATAGGCAAAGTGGCAAAGTCTTCATCTTCACAGTGTTGCTTATATTCTACTTGAAGGTACATCCTACAAATTCTTGGCTGCTTTGTTACATCTCTAAAAGGCTAGAAAGAAGACATAACCTCGACTCGGAAATATCAGACAAATACATTTCTTCAGTCTCAGAGTCACATTTCCTTTTCAGCTCACAACAGACTCTTCAATCCAAATATAACTCTGCTGCTATGAGGTCTCTTACACATATGTATTACAGCCTCACAAATCTAAAAGAAGAATTACTCTTAGATGGTTGACACAATTCAAAGATATATCCACAAAATTATCAAGATGAATGAATCCATGAAAATACGTACTAACAGTGTATAAAGAACCAGTTTTATGCAGGACATTGAACCCCTTTCATCATGCACAACAGTTCTGCACTATTCCTGACATTGTGCAGGATGGATACAGGAGACTTTATGCCATTTTTTTTTGTGTCCTGTTATTAAAAAGGCAATATCAAAACATTGTGAGCAAAGCAGGTAAAATCCTGGAACATTTACAAAGATTCCTCCGCTTGCACATGCTACCGATTATTTCAAGTTGTGAGCTTGTGTTTGACGCTGACAATCTCTTGCTGTGAGGTACATATGAAAGGCTGAATAAGTTCCTGAAAACACCAGCGTCTGAATGTCCTTAGATTATTAAGAAAATGACAGGATTTTGTTCTACATGGGGAAGGGATCAATACCACATTGATGGATGTGCTGAAGGGTTCAAACAAAGTGTGTCACCTGTAGGGATGTGTATGATTAGACACTAGTAAATTATTGGGTTTGTCAGCGTTAATGCGTTAATTGCAGTGTGTCTAAGGCCTGAAATAAATGCATTTATGTTTTTAAATTGCATTTAATTGCGTGCTATTTTGTCCCTTTCAGCAAACCGAAGGCACTCCCTTTAGTCCCTTTCAGCACATCATAGTTACAGCACCACAGAAACGCTCTGCAGTCGCATTGTTGGAGAATAAGACCATTGCGTCAACATAGTGGAAGGCTCTGGAGGACGTCCTCAGATTCCTCAGAAGAAGCTGTCTCCTGCCCATAGTCATGGTTTCAGAACACCCTCGTTTTGCCAGTGCAGCACTTATTTAAACAGTAAATCTTAGAGTGCATTTCTTTACGTTCATTTAATTTCCAAATCAAAACATAAGATTGATTCACATTATTCATATGGACTATATAGAAATCAATCTCAATTACCTACTGAGATCCTGCATTCAAACGCAATTAAAAAATGTATCGTTTGGCAGTCCAATTAAGCCCACAATGTTGATAAATGTTGTGCCTAAGCTGTAATGCAGCCACCCACCACTAGTCAGGGCTGAAGCTCCAGTTAATGAGCCTGCTCTCCCCACTCTACAGCCTGGATGTAAACCAGCGAAGTGGATGGATGGTATGCTGTAGGAGCAGTGCAGGTAAACTGGCATTTAAAAAGTCAACCTGAGCAATAACGATATTCAGCACAAACATGGATGGTGGACCTTCACCTGCAAGGAGGACTTAAGGCTGGTGGAGCTAGCACTGAAAACGCGAATTGAGGTATCATCTTGGAGAGGACAAAATGGCAGATATGATACTTGTGGTACCGTCAGATTAAGTTCTACAGGTGTAAGACAGTTTTTCTATTATCAGGTTTGCTTGATACTCTTTGACTCGTGGTTTTTTCGGCTCCTTTCCAAGAGCAGTGTGGCCAATAATGGCTGTTTTGTTTAGTGGTAGATCCACCTAAAGTACATAACATGAATTATTCATCCTGCGCAGGAAAGCAATTGAAGGACAAACAGTTTACTGACTTGAAGATGCACGTAAGGGGTTCCTCGTCAATGTAACACTGCATATTTAGTGAGTGTGACATGTTTTATTGATGCAAACGTCCCACCCTCACTTACTTCAGGAGGCAACGACCTGACGAAATCTTCCTCATGCTTCATTTCACCGCTGTCACACTGGCATGCAAGAAAATATCAACGCTTTTATAGCGTCTCATTTCCCTGTCTGCATTTGATGTTTTCCTGTGTTCTGCACAAAACCTGCAGAGAATTGTTGTTACGCTTTTGTTCAAGCTTGTGTTTAGTGAACAGAATAGATGTGCTGCTAAGGTCAAAATGTTGTTGAATCCTACCCACCTTCCCTTCATCTGGTGGCACCGTCTGAACTTGACTCAGGCTTCACTGGTTGTCACTATCACCGTGTTGTGAAGTTTTCTGCTGACTCAAAAGCAGAACTTCTACTTGACCCTTCTAACACGTTTCCAATCCAGTGGAGCTGCTCTTTGATTGTGAAGCCATGCTTATTCAAGGATATGACCTGCACAGCACAGACAGTGGAGCCGTGCTAAGAAGAAGGCTTTTAGATCAATGAGTCTCCCCTGAGAGCTGCTGACTTTTTGCACCAACAATAGTGCAGGAACAGTGATTTTATTACAGACAGGGTTTAAACCCATCAGCTTACTGTACAGGGATAGTAAAGAAAAGACATCCTATTGGTTTCAGGACACAGGAATAAACATGTTATAGCTATATTCCTCCTGTACCCTTTATTTGTGAGCTTTTGTCCTACTATGTAACAATGCAATCCCTCTCAGATGCTTGGCATACACATTAGCGGTGTCTGAAACTTTTGTCCTTGTTTACATCAGTTTCTGGTCTCTAATTCTTCACCATCCTCCAAAACACAACACATAACTGATACTGCCATCAATTCAAACTCAAAATACCTTATTTTTCTAACTAGGAGGAATTATTAATTATTAATTAGGAATTATGATTTAGAAGCTTCCTTGTTTCTTTTTTCATTTTATTTAATATTTATTGTACCAGGAATATATCTTGCCATTCCCTGCACATAATCTATTCTGTTAAGAAATGTATTTTGTATGACCTTCTTCTGCTTGTCTTTGTGCTGCTTCAACCCCCGAATTTCCCCTCTGGGGATCTTATCTTATATTCTCCTTGAGATACAAAATATCTTTTACAAGAAAGTCCTGGCAAAGACGGCAGCAAGAGAAAAGTTTTACACAAATAAAGAACAGATGACGAGCAGCGGAACTTAAATCAAGCATTAAGTAAGCAGCTTTCAGCAATAAAACGTGCATACACAATCCGGGTTTTAATCTCTTCCAAGCTAATAAAATGCTCTAGTTTAATTATGTCATGTAGCCTTTCACTCAAACACAAAACACCTGAACATTTCCAGATATTTGTTGTAATGTGTCAAAGCAAACAGCAGAATTTTAAACGCAACTTTATCTAGACTTTTCCTGCCAACCACCTAATTCATTCGTGCAAGAAGTCGATATAGCGGATGTGTTAACGCACTATACGCAGTAATATTCAGGAAAAGTTACTGTAAGCGAGGGTGCGGGGTGATGACGTTTGTATCCTGTGACCAGAGCATGAGTAGTTAGATCTTTGTGTATGTAATGAAGTTGCTTCATTCTCCTATCTGCTCTCCACTTTGTTCTTTTCCATTTATTAGTTGATACTGTGAACACATCAAAGTACATGAAGCATTGATATGAAGCAAAAACTCCCACCGCTTGTTCAGTTTTTTTTGCTTAGTCTGCCATCTTTGTCATGGAGTCCAAATTGCTGAGTTCCAGGTCCAGGTTCTGCCCATAGACACAATTACACACTTATTTAATCCCAAAAAATCGATGCTGAAATTCACTCAGGGAAGTTTTTATCTGTGATAGAGAACAATAAATTATGCTCTTTGTCAGCCCTCAGGATGATTCCAGTACTGTACTAAGCTTCTACTTTTTTAGCAAAACATAGTCCAACATCTCTTTTTTTTAACGACATGAATCCTCCTGTGAATTGATCAGATGCTGGACAAACTGCGGGACCGGTGGACCAACACGGGTCTCTGGGAGAAGCTGGAACTGAAGAAAACTGTCATCACAGAGCCTCGCGGTGGAGCGAAGGGGGATTTTGACGAACTACTTCATACGTATTATGATGCCATCAAGTACTGTGAGGAAAGAGGTGAGACTCGTACGATGCACATGGAGGCTTGCAGTGAATTGATTCTTTTGCATTTTAATTTATGATGCAATGTTTACCTATTTCATTCACTGTGTTGTTCTATGTTGTGTGTATGGTGTCTTTATTTTAGATGGTGCACTGCTGATTGCAGTCTGCAGAGGGAAAGTGAGTGAAGGACTAGACTTTACAGATGACAATGCTCGAGCCGTGGTCACCATTGGAATTCCTTTCCCGAACATCAAAGACCTCCAGGTTAGTCAAATTAAGATGGTCTGCAAATATTTTGCTGAGACACTTGTAGATATGCTAACATTCTAACAAGTCTCATATTCTAGTGTCACAACATTGAACATTTCTTTTTGAGTCAATCAAAAAAAAAAACGTTTTAACTTTATTAAAAATTATTCATCAACCAACCATCGAAACCATCGAAATGATTTTGTTATAATTAAACTGAAGATGACTCTGAATAAATTTTATTAAATCCCTGTTGTTCCGCTTACATCAAATTACTGAAATTCATCGAATTTAGGGCATCATGTTAGTAAGTAACGCTAAATTATCTCAGCTCAGGGTATCAGTATAGCTGTTTTCACACATGCACAAATCTGCATGATATTTCCTGAATTTTTTCGGGGTGAGCTACACATGTGAACACAAATCACAGAATTTTCCCCTTTGACTTTATCCGGACTTATCAACCCCTGCCCCTCTGGAAAACTGCAGAATAATCTTTAGGGAACATTCAATTGGATAGTGATTACATTAACGATGAGTTTTGCCATTAAGCTTAATAACCACTCGCGTAAGAAGTGCTAACCTATTCCTAATTTGACCAAACGTAATATGTTCACAAATCCATCATCAAATGGAACCAATATAAAGTTTAACTATCGCATATATAAATACTTTTTAGATTTAGGCTGCTACCTTTAAAATATGTTACTCATTTGTTGGTAGACATGTTTTATTGTCCATACTACTGGTATATGGATAAACAACACTTTCTTTAAAATGCCCACATATACAGATACCATGAACACAAAATGTATACCTTTCAGATATACTCAGGCACCCACACACACACCAGACACACACACACACACACACCAAATAAGAGCATCTCTTTTTGGTGATCCGTAAAAGAAAATCCCAAAGCGATGTTGCTGTGTCTGCCCCGTCCTTAGCAGATAAAGTTGACCTTTAAGTTTGACTCTCTCCCCGCCTCCCTCCTCTGCTCCCCTTTACTCCTCCACGTCCTCCTGTCAGAGCACGACGGAGCTTTCACTAACCTGATCTGTCAGTGTGGGGAGATGTGTGGGTGATTGAAGCTTCCTAGACCCTTTCACCTGAGCCAAAGCTGTCAGCTTCACCACCATCAGCTCTCAGGATGTTGATCCTTATTACTAACTAGATGAATTTCTTTAATGTTATAGTTTGTATTAAAACGGCTGCTTCTGAACACGTACATGGTCAAAAGTGTGCCGAGGCCACGGTGATGATGTTCATTCATTTGCACACATTGCAACTAGCGATGGCAAGAATATTTTTTAAAGTTGAAGCTAGAATTAAATGTTTGTCAAAGGGGAGAGCGTTATCAATAGGGTCAAACAAAAATCCCTGCTGATGCTGCATCCAATCATTGCAATGAAGACTTACATAGTGGTTTGTTGCTAGTCCAGGTAGTGCACACTACACAATGGTGTATCCTGAAGTCCCCAATCAATAAAACCTTCTTGGTTGTTTACATAACAAATGCCTCATAGGGGCTTTCAGGACTATCCCCAAAATGAAATTACACCTGATGTTAAGTCAACAAGCCAACAACTTGTCAGCAAGGTTTTAACTTTTTTTTTATTTTCGCAATAGGACATTTTCAAATAGCTGTGTTTTACAGCAACAGGTATTATGAGAATATTTACTGAAATACAAGACGTGAATTCATTGAATTCAGTATATTTTATTCTGTTCTTCGCCTGCATGTTTTGCTGTCCTGCCAATCCATCAGACTGCTCTTTAATTCTACGCATTGTACAATTGGTACATTGGTACCATGTAGAAGGTATGTCCACCTTCATCCATGTGATGCAGCATATGGCAGAAAACACATAAAAGAAGAACTTTATATCCTCACTACCTTGTTAAAGTCAGTGTACAGTGTCATGAAAGGGATGTTTCCGTGTAACTCTGCTGCATCAAACTTGTAAAATAAGGTGCCTGATGCAGAATAAAACAGGAGCTGTGTGGATGGAGAAGACCACCGGGGGGAGGATGGAGAGAGCCAGAGCTAGTTAGGTAGAAGGTGGAGCTGACCGAGCGTGAAGAGACGGTGAATTCCTAATGACAGATTCTGTGCTCCACATCAACATCCTTTGTTTATATGTTACAAGTGCTGAGCTCCTCTGAGAGCTTTCCGTCTCCTGCCACATGTTGTCTTAATTGTGCAGTTAGATCAGGAAAGGCTGGCGGTGGCAGCTGCTGACAATTTAATTTTGTGCTGCCTCTTAAGGCACACCAGACCTTTAATCTTTGTTTTTTATATACCATTGAAATACAGAAAAAAATTAATGAATAAAAAAATTACGCTTTGGTTGGAATTTAGGAACCGTTCATTTGTTATTCCACTTTCATCTGAATTTTCAAACCAAGGATATCAACCAGTCTCCATACAATAGCAATGTTGGAAAGATTGTTATTTTCATACAATACATGTAAAGAGCTACATGCCTTCAAAAAAAGTCAGAAATACTTCACTATGGACACAAGTCTTCAATGCAAAATTATAAGGTATTCAATTTTATAACCTTATTTTCTGAGTTTGGCTTTTATGTCTAGTTTGGATCAGCCACCTAGTGGGTTTCTGATGGAACCCAGCCAGATCTGCTGTTTTTTGAATGCTCTGGCTCGCTGCTCTGTTAATGCGTCCTCTGCAAAGCTCTGTTGCGCCTGTAGCTAGCAAGTTAACTGTAAGCGATCAAGTGTTGTGTGTGTGAATGATTGGCTAATGCAAGTTTTCTGAGAAGTGGTTGTTAGAAGAAAGGAGTTGGAGCCTGTACCTCGTAGGGCTCTCAAATCTTAAATAAATTTGAACATTCAATCGAACGAGAAAGTTAACACGCGAAATGTGAAATATACAGTCTATCGGCGCATCATGCTGTCTGAAATAGTTTTCAGTATGATCCAGCAGAGGGTGCTATCAGTGTAACTTGACCATTGCATGTACTCTTGACCTCAGTAAATCAAAAGCATAGACTGTAAAAATTAGGTCAAAAGCAATTCAGAAGATGCAAACTCTCAGTCGGGAGACTCCTCTCTCTGCAGACAACAGCCTGCTGCTTTGGCTGAGTGAAATGGGGCACGCAAGATACCTGCAATTCTCCAAGCTGACTCGCAAATATTTGTGTGTACCACAAACATCTGTGCGCTCTGAACAGTTGTTCTTGTCAGCAGTAATTAAAAAGAGAGTCTCACTCGATCCTGATCAAGGTAATGGACTTAGAGAAGAGTAGAAGTTCAAGGCAACTTATATAGGGTAATTTCCTTTTTTAATTACCTAAAACGGCAAGCTAACTCCTACAAACTATCGTAATTACACAAATACATTTGCAATATTAAATACACTTGGTAATAAACGCACAGTATCAAAGCAATAACAAAATATTATGTCAAGGCTTTTAATTGTGGCCACCTTCAGGCACAATTTAAATCAAAATTAATATATTTGCATTTTTTCTTAATCCACTGACACGAATGACTTTGAAAGCCGTGCAGCTAGCCCTCGTAGCCTAAGCTGGGATATACTGTATAATGCTGCCGCACTCTGAGATACAGAAATAATAACTTCTGGAAAAGGTCACACACAATGTTGATACTTTTCGATACCACGTGTTGAAAAAATATACAATTTCTGTTATGTTAATCACCTCCATGCACTAGTGCTAACATGTGCACATTCTCTTAAGAGTACACATGGACCCAGACATATTAATTCATTCATTCAACGCCGCACTCACACGGCAGCACCCCATTGCTAGGATAAGAGGTGTACGCCCGGCTTCTCTCCATGTAAACTGCTCCAGCACTTTACATGCCTGCACGGCCTGCATTCCCAGACGGGCATAACTCTCCGACGCTCCAGCATAAGCACATAGCATGGCATTTTATTGGCCTGTTGTGTTATTGTGACAAAGATCAAAGGTTGAACTTGAAGAGTCCTCTGCAGAGAAAGCCCTGCCAAAAGGTGGAATTACATTTATGTTGAGATTTTTCCAACGGCATGTTTTACAATGAACAGTCCTGTCCTGCGTGAGTGAGTCAAACAATAAGCGGCTTTAACAAGCAATAAAAAGACACTTACAACTGATAAGGCATCTCTGTAACTTTAACGACAGGCTCAGCCAACCTCTCGCTGCTGCTCCTTATTAAAGACAACCACAAGAGAAGTTTTATTCTAAGGCCTGCTAGAATGTAAAACGGGTGGATGAAGGGGATTTTAGAGGAATGTTGGAGAGTTTATGGAAATCATCAAAAAGAGGGGGTGATGGATGCTCCAGGCTCAGTCAGAACACTGTACACATGGCTATATCATCAGCCACAGAAGGAGAGCTATATAATACATGATCTCAACTTTTACTGTCCTTGTCAGCACAACAGGCCTGGTTTAGATGGACGCCTGAGTCGACATTCTTTGTTATTAATGCACGTTCAGCCCGTTATTTACCCTTAACAGCACATAGACATTTACACATCATTAATTTCTATGTTTACAGTGTATCGTTTGCCCCAGTACCAAAAAACGTACACTTACGTTATATATTCCAGTTTATTGCAACTTCTTTCTTCTACAACAGAAACAAAAGATTAAATTCAGAACTTTATGATCAAATATTAAGACTGTTAATTTAGTCAGGCATTCAGTGCCAGCTATCTGGCCTCGATGATGATCAACATTTTTTTGTTCAAAATTTATTTGGGGCTTTTTGCCATTATTCGACAATGGGTAGAGAAGGGAACCGGGTAGAGAGAGTGGGACAAGACATGGGGGAAAAGGAGCCACAGGTCTGACCCTAACCCGGGCCGCACATATGCAGGACTACAGCCTCTGCACAGCATAAAGAAACAAAGAGGTTGATAAGGTTTAGCCCCCTTAAGTAAAGTTTGAATTCCAAGTCCGAACAGTTTTTAGCTTTTAAGAGAAAGCTGGAGAGAACGGGATGACACCCAGCAGCTACTTTGATACATGGGGCCCCTGCTCTGCCATAAACCAATTAGGTGTCCCCACTCCCAAGCAGCTTTGAGATCAAGTGACCAGGACCCATATGCGGCTCAAGACCATCTTGTTGCACCCCGCTCCTTATTGGCCCTTTAGGACAAACAACACTTTGACAAAACAAAATAACCAAAGGCTACAGTTAAAAACAACCAAATCTAATGGACCAAGGACACACAACGGACCAAGTCACTCTGTGAAAATAGAACTTTAAACTAACAAAAATCAAATACATAACTAAATAGCAACACAACATCTAGAACTTTTCACACTCCTGAAGCCACTCATAGTGAAATGTTTTGTACCTCAATCTGGGAAATGAGGCGCCTTCTTTGACCCTAAGAAACAACCCGGCAGAGGACAAGAGGAAAGGGACAACTAGCACAGGAAATGCATACAGCTGTAACACATTGAAGATACAGTTTAAAATAGAAAGGGAGACTGTTCAATGTAGTTTGCATTAGGTTGTCAAACACTTTGAAACTTCAATGCTTGTCAACACTCGTGTTTAAAAACAATATAATGTCAGATTTTTTGATGACTGATTTGAAAACTTGATGTAAAGTCATACTTGTAACCCTAAATTGCTGCAAGTGAGAGAGAGAGAAAGCGCAGTGGTGGTCCATTGAAATTTAAAGTTTGACAAATATTGACATCTGAAGTCCTTTTTGGCATCTCATAAAGATTTGAAAGTTACATAGATTTTTTGGCTAATAGAAAGCCGAGGAGGTTACACTGTGATTCAGTGAGTTAACCAAAAACTCAAAAAACAGGAACGTAGCCTCAGTGACATCAGCCGTCAGATTTTGAAGAGGCATTTTGAAGCCCAACAATGGCAGAGTATTTGAACTGCCGATTCCAAATACGGTAGCTTTAAATCAATCTAGAAACGGGTGAAGAGGTGGAGCTGAAGCCTCCTGGCAAAAAGCTCCTCCTGTTATTCAAATCAACCATGCCGCCAATACTGCAAACATATGTATAACTCTTAGCCTTGATATAATCAAAACAGATGATTTAGAAGCATACAGTTTTTTCCAATAGAGAAATAAGCTAGTGACACCAAAACTGTTTTGTACCAGGCTGTGGACATTTTGATATGGGTCCTAATAAGGATTCTTAGGTTTTTAAAACAAGTGGACACATGCAAATTGCAAATCATTTTACTGTTAACAATTTCACAAAGTCATTGTTAGTGATAAAATGACAGACACAAGACTGAGATAATGGAAACATTTTCTCAAGATGGAGACTACCCTATGTCTCATACTGATCTCTGTTCTTTGCCAATTCAGATTTTTTTTTACTTTTCTCAACACTAAGCCTAAACCTTAACATACAACTTAAGTTAAGTTTTCCCTTTAATCAACTTTACAAGAGTGCAACTTCAAATATAATGATGAAAGAAGAAGTTGGATTCAGTTAGTGGCTTTGGTGATAGTTGATCCTTGTGCACGTTGGAAAGCAGTGTGATAGTCTGATGCCTTTGTGAGTGTGTGTGCAGCAAACACATGCACATATGGACACTGTTTTCAAGACAAGCCACTCAACTGTCAGCTCGGTCTTATGTGGCAGATGAGGCGCTCAGCAATCTCAGTGACAGGCACAAGATGTCCCGGACTGCCAGGGGCGTGCACACTGACACCGACGCATGCACACACACACACCCTGCGTAATATTTAGCTCAAACAGATGCGCTCAGCTGCGAATCATGCCTACTGGTCAAATATATGTTTTTAGGGATGAACAGGTAGCTGTAGAGGACAAGGCCAAAGCAAGCGAGTGATCTCTTGACATTTTAACTAATCCCTTCAAGCTTGTGGTTTCTTGCACATTTGCGAGACTTGCTAGCAGCCAGAATTGGCTTTTTCACATATGCAACCTGTCATGTTGGATTGAACGATGACATGGTGCAGAGCGGGGATGTGATGGCTCGAACGCTGAAGTGGACTGTGATTGGATTTAAATGACACCACCGGCTCAGGGCTACTGGCCTTTCTGCTCGAGCTGTGGCTTTAGAAGTAGATTCTTTAACTGCTCTGGTGTCTCATACATTGGCAAACATCTCACCATGAAGCCAGCAGCGTTAACAAGACTTCCTGTGATAATGCATGAGCTGCCTCCCACTGACATCCTGCAGTAGTATTGTATTTGCACATATAAATCCTGTGATCAAAACATCTCTTGAAACAGACTTCAAAGTTTCTAAATATTTGAAAGTTTTCCAGGTGTTTGTTAGTGGTTTGCATGCTTCTTTGGTAAGGTGTTATTAGTCATAGTCCAACTTTGGAGCGACATTTAGGATTTCCTGTGACTCTGCTTGTTTGTTTATGCCCAGACAGGCCACAGTGGCATTGCGTGATGCGCGTGAGGGAGCAGGCTGTACCTGCCATGGCCCCCGTGTTTGGTGGCTCAGGGCGAACACACGGTACCTGTCAAAAGCAGTTAAAGCCCTGTTCAGCAGGCTGCCTTGCATGGCATCCCGTCAGACGCCAGCTGAACTTTTCACTTGTCAATTCTGAAAGGTTAGCGCTAAAATCAGCAGCGACAGATGCAAATGGATGGATGCTTTCCTGGCATTTTTGTGCAGGGATGCTTCATGTCACCTAGACCACCTTGTCTGCCCCCTCCTTCCCCAACCACTCTGTCATTGCCTCTGTTTAGCCCCTCTGTTCCCCTTTCAGAACAAATCCGTCTGCAGGGGCAATGAGACCTGACCCCTTCAGGTCCTCGGTAAAATTTGTTTGGGGTTTACTTTGTCCTAGATTGCATCCTCTTAATTTTCTTTTATTTAATCCATGATTAATCCAACTAATTTGATATCCTTTTAAAAGTTTACTTGGGATCACTTCCAAAACAACAGAGTTAAAGTTAATTTCCTAAAAATCATTTTCTTCCTGCTCTTCTCACCCTCCTTTTTTAGTGTATGCTATTTTTATTAGGTCAGGTTATATTTTAGTATTAAAAAAACAAACTGCACCACACACACCGAGGTGTCTGTTCACATGGCCATTTATACATTTGTGTTGTTATTCTATTCTATTTTGAAATAGCGTTTTATATTCTTATCTTATTCCATTTAAGTTTCTTTGCTAATTGTTTTACACCAAAACACCAAGTCAAATTCCCTTCATGTGTAAATTAACTATTCTGATTCTAATTATGCTGTGTTTATTGAACTTTGATCTTTTTACTTGAAAGAAACATGCATTTTAATTTGATTTTTGTCTTGTTTTATTTTATATTCTTTATTAATCCGAGAGGGATCATTTAAGTTTACACAGTGTTGTTGAGAGACATGCTACCCACACACACAGGCTGGAAATACTCGAACGCACAAACAGGACCTATGGACTTGCGTCAATGGAGTGATGTAAGAGTGAGGGACTGCACACAGGGGGCGCTCCTGAGCCGTTGGGGGGGTTTGGTGCTTTGCCTCGGCAGTGACTTGGCACCTCTCCGGAAACCAGATCAGTTTCCATACTTTGGTCCGTACCAGGACTTAAACAGGTGACTGTTGGGTTCCCAGCCGAAGTCTCTACAGACCTAGCCACTGCTGATAAATGAGAGCAAATGAAAAATGCCATGGGAAACACCCCGTTTTCCCGACTTGTGCGTGCATGCATGAATTGGAGCAAACATTAACAATCATGGGAATCACAAGCTCCTTCATTGTCCTGTGTTGTGCCAAAATTAAACAAATAAACCAAAATTTAAAATAATAAATGTATTTTGAAATGACAAAAAAAATTGTCAAGGAGGGCACATGGGTTAAATGTTACTATTGTTGTGATTCATTTAATCAATCATAGAAAATCATCTTTTCATACACTGGCACCTGATTTCATTTCAGGTGGAACTGAAGATGAAGTACAACGATCAGCACTGCAAGTCCAGAGGTCTTCTCCCAGGCAATCGCTGGTACGAGATCCAGGCCTACAGAGCTCTAAACCAGGCCCTCGGGAGGTAAATCAGTCCTCTGCAGTTTGTATGGTGTTTCGTTTGTTCTTTATCTTTTATACTTTAACCTTCAAACTTCTTTTTTTTCAGATGCATCCGCCACAAGAACGACTGGGGAGCCCTGATTCTAGTGGATGACCGGTACAGGAATAATCCCAATAAGTACATCACAGGTACACAGTGATGCACAGGATCTCAGCTTGAACACTAGATGGCAATAGTTATCCACTGTAAAGCTGTTGGTAGTGGGCATCTCTGTTTGATGTGTGTGTGTGTCTGTGTGATCTCAGGTCTGTCTAAATGGGTCCGTCAGCTCGTCCAGCATCATGACACCTTCGGCAACGCCATGCAGTCTCTGGTGGCGTTCTCTCAGGTGCAGCAGCAGAAGATGGAGGCCGCCCCTGCGGACAGTCAGACCCAGAGCTCTTCATCTCCAAATGGTCACACATGTTTACCTGCAGAGGGACAGAGTCTAACCAAGACGTCAGAACCACCGACACCACGCTCATGTGTGAATCCACCTGAACCCCCGAGCCCCTCGGCCTTCAGCTTTTTCTCTCATACACAGTTGAAAGCTGAACAAATAGGAAAAGCAGGTGAGCAAAAGAAGAATTTGATCAAAGAAACGTTGGTTCTGGGAAACTTTTCTCGACCCTCCTTATTGAATACTAATAATGTCACTCTTGAATTGATGATTAAATCTTGAGATCTCTTTTTTACTTTGTGTTAATATTCCCTCTCATGTTTGTACAAAAAACCAAATCAGCCAATAATGTACTTACTGACAGCATCATCAAACTGACTTAAACACACCTCATGTTGGAAATGAAGGAACTACAACATAATTTAACATTAAGAAACAGGTAAACTGGAGTGTCAGAAAGCCTAGCGGTTACGTCGCACCTCCCATGTACAGAGACAAAAGTCCTCGTTGAAGCGGCCATGGGTTCGAATCCAGCCATGGCCCTCTGCTACATGTCGTCCTCCGCTCTCTCCTCCCAACATTTCCCGTCTCTCTTCAGCTGCCCATAAAGGCAAAAGGGTCCAAAAAACAACTTTAGAAAAAAAATAAACAGGGACATAAACAGGACATCTCAAACATAACGTCATAGTACTGCATAATATATACAACTAAATAGTGTTTTACTACATTGACAATTAGCACTGAATCAAATCCAACAACAAAATTCTACTGAGATGAACTGGTCTGTTCATTAGACCAATATGCTAGACGAGTTTATTCATAGAGCATCATTCATTCAAAGAGCAACTCAAAGTGCTTTATTCAGTTAAAAAACAGAACATTAAGAACACCATTTAGCAAAAATAGGACATTGTAATATAATATAAGCCCAACAACTATTGTTTCCCCCACTTTTAAATTGCCTCTACTTCGGCCTAAGTCTTTATTAGAAAGGCTTTAAAAATTAACTTTGATTTAGTTTGATTAGTGGGCCTAAATTCCCTTAGTTTTTTCCAAATATCCTCTTATTGAGCATCAAACTCTTTACGCTCTATATTAAATGGGGCTTTGAACCCCTTTAGATTATAGATTATCAAGTGACAAGGATATTTGTCTAAAAAATACAAGACCTTTTGATGCCTTGAACATGTTTTGTGAAAATGTCAAAGTTTGGTTGAAAATCCACGTGGTTAGGTTTGGAAATAGATCATGGCTGAGCAAAAATAACATAGTATATAAATAGTGACCTTTGGTTTCACATGGGGCAGGAAGATCTCTCTTGCTAAAACCCTAAGGGGAGATTTCACCTGCAATCCAGACAGTCATGGAGTGTGCTGAAGCGTCCCTGGGTTTTATGGCCATAGGGTAGATAATGTGTTTTTAGGGAGTCAAAAACTTTAAACTAAAAATGACAAAAAACATCCAAACCCAAACAAATATATTAAATGATGCTTCACTCTGCCTTGCAACTATCTTAACCAAACTAATTCTATTGAATTAAATTGATGATATGGATGTGACAAAGATGGAGTTAATTATTTAACTGAAGCTGTCCTACTTAAGTTTGTTAAGGTTCCTCTGCTTCTTCCACTCTCTGGCCTGTATTTCTTTTTATTGTCTTTATTAATCACCCCGTTTAAACAGCTGGGTTTTTAAAAGCCAGCGATCTAAAAAGTGCATGTCATTTTTTTTTCCCTTGCATAAGAATGTGTGAGCATGACATCAGCCGGAGAAAACATGTTGAGGTGACGCCATTGCACATCGCAGTGGTGAGCACCCATTGTCTTTGGGGTCACGAAAAGGCTGAGCAGTTAAATCTGATGTGGTGCGGAGGGGTGGTGCAGAGCAGACCCCTCATAGTTGGGGGTGGGGGGATGGATGTTGGGGGTGGGGGCCATGGGATCAGTTGAGTGGCTTGCCTCATTACTGTAAGATCTTTTGCGTGCCTGAGTGGCGCTGGAGCGAGCTGATGAGCAGATGTTGGACTGTTGCTTTTAATTAAATCCACTTGACCTTTGTTTGGGTTATATTGAGCGTAAGCCCACATTTATATATTCTTTTACAAAACAGCCTCAGCAGCTATGCTACTCTGCATACCAGTCTCACTTCATTATGTGCTTAGCTATGAGTCTTCAAGCTTCTGGAAACCCAAATTCACGAGGGTTGGCACAATCCCAGAATTTTACACTTTGATATGATTCTAGTAAAAATCAGAAGATATCTATATCTGTTTCTATACCACAACAAACATAGTCCTAGGCACCCCATATTGGGTCATTTCTTGTTTTTAATTACCAAAAATGGCACACTCCTGCACACTGTCCACATTTTACAAATACTGCAAGGTTTCCGTTACCAGACGTTGAGCAAAAGTCTCTCCTTCGCTGCAGCTTTTGGTCAAAAATATGACAAAAGATCTGAAGTGTTTTAGACATTCGTTGTTTTGGATACTTTTAATCCTTAAACTGGGATTGTATTGTTGTTGTTGTTTTTAAATGTATTTTTGGAACCTTTAGCGTTTATAAGATAGGACAGCTGAAGAGGGACATGAAATGTTGGAAGGAGAGAGTAGAGGATGACAGGAAGCAAAGGGCCGAGGCCGGATTTGAACCCACTGCTGCTGCGACGAGGACTACAGCCTCTGTACATGGGGCTTCCAACATAACCGCTAGGCTTCCAACGCTCTCTGATTGTATTGTTTTGAACACATGGTATCAAAAAGTATACTGAAATAAACTGAAAAGAAATAGAAAGCCCACATATTCTTGAAAAGGGTCTAAACAGCTAAATGAGCTGATTCTCGTTTTCAACCATCAGTGAACATCTATTTTTACAAAGATTATTGTGAATGTCTTATTATACATGTTTACCTTGATATCATAAATGCATGTTTACCATTCAAAGTAATATTTCCAGAGGCTTTAAAATGTTATTTCTAGTAAAGTCTGTAAAATGTTGTTTTCTTGTTGTAGGGTGTTTGAAGACGATAAAAAGCCCCCCAGCAGAGACCAGATCACATCAGAAAAGCAAAGCCCCGCCTCTGTACAGCATCTTCACCTCCAGCCCCGTCAGCACCCGCTTCAAGAAGCCAATCTTCAAAGAAAAAACAGCCCATAACTCTAACCAACACCTTGAATCATCAAATCATTCTGAGAACGAAGAGAAACTGCTGATCTCTGAGGCGGCTTGTCTGAAACAAGAGACACCAGACTGTTCCAGTGAAATCAAAATGAAACCAACCAATCTGTCCGTAGAGTCCCCTCCCAGCTGTGAAGGTGAGCCACCCTCAGCACAAGATCTCGATGAAGATGAAGAGGACGAGACCATCTTTTTTACTCCAGAACTTTTCGAGGGAGAAGAGAATGAGGGCAGCCCACAGAAGGAGACAAAGACTCCTCAGAAGACAGACCCTGCCCTGCTGTCAGAGGAGCGAGGGCAGGCGTCTGTTTGGAATGAGCAGAGTGATAGTTCAGTCAGGAAGGAGGACACAGAGCCGTCACAGGGGCAGAAAGAAGAAATCAACGCAGAGAGGCAATCTGAGGAGGGAAAGCAAATAGAGCACCAGATCAGGCAGACAGAGAATAAGCTTCGCAGACTCTCCAGGTCCAGACAGAAAGCTCCCTCCACTCCTACAGGTAACTAACCACCTGGGGAAAATAAATTATGTGAACAAAGCAGAGTGTCTGACATGTAAATAAAAGCCAACAACTTGATCAACAAATAAAGTGCTAACAACATGTTAAATGTATATAATAGTGAAAAGAAAGTGTTCCAATCATAATACACTACTAGAGTTCATTTCATTTCTGCACAGTTATAATCATTTTTCATTGCTGCTTTTTCACATTTCATCTTTCAGAATTATCCACTCGCTGCACATGCATCCACACTATTTTGTTTGAGTTTTAAAACAAGTTTTAAATAGAAGAAAAAAATGAATTCTGTCCGGGCATGTGTTTTAGAACAGTTTCAGAACTAAACGTTTAGAGGTTTGATTTCTGAAATCACATATAACCTGACCATTCACTTACAATGGGGATACAGGCTGTAGTTTTCTGATTCACAACAGGGCTTATTATGCCACGGGACACGGGAATTGCTCGTATACCACCACCACCACCTCCCGCACATACAGGAATTATTAAGATAATAAAATACAGTGTTTCCCCTTCCATTATATTAGGGGGGCGGCCCGTCAACTTTTTTTAAGATTTATTTTTGTGCCTTTATTGTAGACATATGATAGCTTCCAATAGAAAAGGACAGCTGTCATTAAAAGTAACCCATGAACACCAAGATTCCTTCAAGTGTTTGTGCCGGCGTGTCGCCCCCCCGCCACGCTGTAAACCTAGGGGAACCACTGAAATATAGAATTGAAATGTCAAACAACAGCAAGCATAAACAACAAGGTCATCATCAGACCATCACTTAGTTCATTATGTTCATCATGGCTGATGTTTGTTTTCTGAGTTACATAAAAACAAAGGGAAGTGACAAATCAGAGAGAATATGTTTGCTTCCAGAGTTTAAAATGCTGACGCTTTGAAGTCTCATATGGACGCCCACGGTATTGTTTCTTGCGGGTCACAGTGCAGCGAAAGGTAGCTCATGTCTTTCTTCCTCTTTTCTTTGGTTAACATCAACACTCTGTTTGGCTGATTGTAGGCCAATAAAACTACATTTTAAAGATGATAAAAACATGATGGGGTACAGTATGTTTAAGAATGACACTAAACACAAACACATCATGGTGGACGTCCTGTGCTGTTCCTACCTCTCTGTGTTGATACTACATCACCATCAGCTGTTTCTTTGGGTGTTTTATTTTGTCCGTCTGATATGTTTAATTTCTCCTGCTGATGCTGAAGGTTACTTTGAGGGCTGTGACTGAACAGCTGTATTGATACGTTATGAATCAGGACAGACTGAACACTGCTCGTTCACATTTAAGTCTGACTTATACTTCTGCGTTGAATCTACGCCGTAGCATGTTCTGTAGGTTTGTGTAGCCCTTTACCTACATAGAACCCTATGTACAAAGCCTGACATGCACCTCTTCAAACATGTAACTACGAGTCAAAAAGACGCACACCACAAGCCCTGTGATTGGTCCGCTGGGTCGCATCGTATTTCCTGCATTTCGATATCCCCGTCCTCTGCCTCAACTGATTCAGCGGCCATACATTCCATCTCCTCCGACGTCTCCTCTCCTCTCTGCAATAATAACAGTATAATCAACTTCTACTTAAAATGTATCAGCTCCAACTCCAACATCGCACACTTGGTTTTGGTCCCCATGGTTTCTTGTACACAAAGAAACAGCGAATGTGGCGAGAAGGGAAACTGGCAATATACTGTAGTTAGCATAGAAATTGCATTCCCAGCTAGCGATCGTTAGCGGAGTATTACAAAGCTACACAAACGCACCAATGTTCTCATGGTGTTGTACGCCACTACAGCTAAGCCACTAAGGTGTAGACTCTAAGCAGATGTATAAATCAGGCTTTAAATACAACTCCAGAGTCTCAAACAGGGTCAGCAGCATTTCAAAAGAAAATCAAATCAAACATGTCACTGTAATCATGTGTGGTTTTTTTTAGCATCAGAGAGTGTCACAGCTCCTTACACGACAGGCACACCCACTCCTCCACGTGCACCCGGGAGATGATGAGGCGCCAGTCATTTAAGATCAGCTGCTCATCCAGAGTGACAGCACATCTTATTAAGGCCATTCTCAGTTAGAAACACAACTAACAAAGAGGAATGGAATAGCAGCGCTGATTGAACATGCGTTTTAACAACTCATTAAAATACAAAGCCATAAAATTATTTTTGTTTTCAGCAGATAATCAGTTAATACTCCTTTAATGATGTGTTTGTAGAATAAGGCCGAGGAATGTGGGCGCTTTAGACATGCCCCACTCAACCTTTCAATTCCAATTCCAGTTGTGTAGTCATGAGCTGCAAACGTAAATGGTACGAGTGTGTGAACACAAATGCACCTCCTAATATCCATATACAGTCGGCTAGGTCAACATAGATTTAGATTTCTAATTTTCTAAGGCTGAAGGGAAGCGAAAGGTGAAGATGAGTACGGCAACCAACTGATTTGGTCGTAAATAAAGAAAGAAAACCGTTTTATAGGAAAGCACAGGCAGTAGAAAGTTTCATATTTACTAGGAC